>NC_142929.1:3099024-3111020 GCF_046866305.1 Octopus bimaculoides
GTAAGCACATGGTCACCGAGACCCTTGGTCAAGGGATGGCACTCGGCCGCATTTCCTATTGAAGGCAACAGCCACAACTTAACTTTCCAGTTAGATCTGTACGCTATTTCTTGCAGACGATTAGTCTGAAGCACCAACAACTGAAGAAAGCCACCAAGGAAATAGGTATAACACCTGAATCCAGCTCAGTGTGGTTATGTTTTAATAAAAGATCGCAAGTGGAACCCTTCTGCAGGCGAAAATTATTTCAGTCTTCGTCACCATATTCAGCCGAAGTGTAGAGGTTAAGAGGGGAGAAGCACTGGGGATCTTCAGATATCTTCTGATGCGGAAACGTTTCCAGCATTGTATTGGATTTAGAGTTTGCAAAGTATTTGAGTAGCTCCTGAACTTTCTACGTCCGATGTTTCTTTCAACTATGTATATATATATAATACAGTTTTATATTTCAGAGATGAGGAATTATGTACATTATTTACATCATTTACATTTGACCGAGTACAGACATGAATAGCATATGGGAACCAGTATTAAGAAAGGATAGGAAAATATTGGATTTATAAACCCTAAAATTCACTCCATAATTGCCCACGGCATATGGCGTAGTGGTTAAGAGCGTGGGCTACTAACCCCAAGATTTAGAGATCGATTCCATACAGTGCCCTGAATAATAATAATAATAATAATAATAACATCGAAAAATACCTTAGAAATGAGAACCCAGGTTCGAAGTTTCCCCAAGACACCTAATAAAGGTGGAGGGTATATCAGCCAAAAGTGTGTTAACAACAAACAAGATGAGGACAAATATACGTCAAATGTAAATAATGTATGTATATATATATATCATACATATATGTGTATAAATATAATGTCTGTGTGTGTGCGTATATGTGTGCGTATATATATATATATGTGTGTGTGTGTGTGTGCGTATATGTATAAACCAAACAACTTTACATTCAAATATCTTTGCTACAGACGTTCAACAATAAGACTGGGTTTCTATGTAAGTCTCAACCTCTTACATTCTGCCACATAAACTGTTGCCGTTCTACTTCACACGTACAGAAGCTTTAAGTTTAATAGAATACATGTAATTGAATAAACGCTCAACAGTCAAACTAAATAAGTTTTATTTCTCATGAATTTATGGAGCCTGGCAAAGATTAAATGAAACATTGCAACCAGAAATGTTTTCTATCAACGAATGTTACCGGCAGAAAGTTGTGTTTGTATCTTGATTCGTGTTTGCAAAATTAGAAACGTCTATCTGAATTTCTTGTTTCTATGCGCGAATTAAACAAGTGCACTGCAGTCGTTGCATTGTTGATTAAAATGACTTCAATATGTTGTTGCTGTTTCATTTTCCTTCTTTCATACAGAATGGAACCCATCTACTCAGGTAGGGAAAACTTATACTGATCTACACATCAAAACATTATCGATTATTAGTATAGAAACATGGAGATACTTGTGCCGCAAAAGGAGGGGCAAAGATAAAAGATCTATTGAAGTATCCTCATATCTAGTATAAGTTAACAATCTAAGGCGGCGAGCGGGCAGAATCGTTAACACGCCGGGCGAAATGCTTAGCGGTATTTCGTTTAGCGTTACGTTCTGAGTTCAAACTTCGCCGACTTTGCCTTTCATCCTTTCGATGTCGATTAAATAAGTACCAGTATTGCATTGGGGTCGATGTAATCGATTAAAACCGTTTCTCTGTCCTTGTCTGTCCCCTCTATGTTTAGCCCCCTGTGGGCAATAAAGAAATAAATATATGAAGTTAACTGTCATGAGTTCTCGTATGAAACTGGCGAAGACATCAGCTTTCGAACCCGTCTCTAGCAGACTTGGAACTTTCTTCTGGATGATGGGGAAATGTAGATCTCTCTAGTATTTTGTTGGAGGATAGTTATCGTTTTAGAAATCGAAAGTTAATCCAACACAAAGAAGTTGTTGTGAACATAATACAAAAAAATAACGGATTCGATCGTATAACTGGTGCTGAACTTCAAATTCGGGACAGTAATCGTTTGCAAGTTTGTGGCTCTCTCGATTACTCTCCGCCTTGAATGATGAACGGTGAGACAATACCTGATGATGCGAGGGCGAGGGTCCAACATGTATAAAGCAGCCAAAAATATAATTTCTATTTTGATGCTTGAAGGCGTGTGTCCTAGAGGCTAGGGTCTTGTTTTCCTGATCGCTAGATCATCGGTTCGATATGCGAACCCAACCGGAGCGCCGTGTTGTTGAGCAAGACACTTCATTCCAAGTTGCTCCAATCCATTCAGCTGTCCATGGGTAATGAGTCCCTGATCATTGTTGGTCAACTCGCCTGACCAGCACATTCGAAAGCTGCAAAAATGTGAAGCGCATTGTGACCAGCGATTCATAACAACATCCTATTGCCTGGTCGATACTGCGATACCGTGGTTTTGATGCATTGGAATTACATCAAATTGTGGTAACTGTCACGCATTTTAAAAATTACAAGACTGTATCTCATAATTTATAAATGTAAACAAAATATTTTTGTAAGATAATAGATGTTGAAAATACTAAACTTGCTGAAAACTTGATCTGTTCAGAAAAGCAATTATTTCTCAGAAAGATGAGTCATATATGCAAAATCCATAGACATCCAAGAATTTATGCTAATTGTTAGTTGTGCTTATTTACAAACTTAAATTGTAAAATTAGAAATAAATCATTTAAGTGAAACATGATCAGTGTTTCACTTCTAATTCTATTTCGAATTTACGTAATAAAATTTCTGTGTGGCTTTTCAAAATACGGATGTGTGATATTCTATAGAAAATCGTTAAAAATTTGAATTTAATTAATCGTTACTAGTAAAGCAACTAGATATTATATGATTGAATAAAATTAAAATTTAATTGAAAATATTTTGATCATAAATAGAAAGTAAGCAGCTAAACATAGTAAGCACGAAGGCGATACTCTCTGGCAAATCGTCAAATAGATTTAATTGGCTTATTTTAAGGGAATGTTGTCAAAATTTAATTATCTTTAAACGCACATAATCTATTATTTGTGAAGGAGAAAGCGAACCATGTTTGAGCATTTGAAAGTTTGAAACCAAAACAGTGATCAGAAAGGGAAGGATAACAAAATCTATGACAAAATTAAATTTACGAAGCGTAGCTGGGATAGCAGACGAATACAAATGCATAGGAAAGTATTTTCAAGCCCGTTCTAATATCCGATCCCAATGTCAAGTTGACCCTGACCATTTATGAGTATTTTCCATTGTCTAATCTAAATTTCAATGCGAAGTGAGTTCCAGTCTTTTCCACCAACTCTGTTGCGTTTCAAGTCAACCGTCTGCCCAGAATTCCGCCATCTTTATATCATACAGGCCACCATACATGGTGTACTTCTGATCCATCATAAACATCTTGTACATCACACATCTCCACAATCCTTCCCTTTTCTACGCTGCATCCGAACTTTTTAGGGCCTTGCTAAAAACATTCTGCAATCATTGTGGGGTTTCTTTTACTCCTCTTCTGAAACGGTCCTGCAAGTAGTACACCATGTTCAACGCTTCTCCTTTCAACCTAACTCTACTCTATATAACCTTGATCTACCTCGTTAAAACCTACCACTAGTTCTCCACCTCGCAGACACAGGTGTAGGACTCAAATACTTTCTGTTTCTTGGAAGAAACAACGCCCATGACCTTGGCAATCGGAATCCTATTTCGGTGATTCCCATTCCAAAGAAAGACAAACCCTTTTGACAAGCGAAATATCGCACTGTTCCTCTTATTTCTAACATTTGGGCATCAATCATTAATAACGAACTTCTCCAAAACCTTGAATGTTTATCTTTCTCCTTAGGGACCAATAGGCTATCGATTTAGAGAAGCTTGGTGCGAGCAATACTTTTACTCTAAACATCAGCTAAACCACGAACCGTAACTGGCTTGCAAACCCCTTATTTAAAATCTTCCTATATAAGAATTCGTCTGTTTTTCAACTCTTGGACCGGCAGCTTCTTATTTGTTCCTACCATCGCAGTCTCTGTATTGACGGAACTCATTCTGTCCAATTCTCGATCAATTCCCCTGACGCGATTTTGTCTCCGATTCTATTCCTCGACCTACTTACCACTACATTCAAAACCCTCAAACTAACTCAGACAACATGACCCTTGATTCTACCCAAGTACCTCGACAACTCATGACAACTATGAATTGGTTTTATAAATGGAGAGTTGGAGAGAATCTTTCAGTGCGACCATACTAACCTCGATTCTTTTAACAGCCAAAATAAATCTTAAGCCCTACGCATATCAACAAAGCACTTCCCATCACACCCGAAGCAACATGTAAGGCACCTTGTTAGTACCCTCTACCTCGCTCCAAATATTGGGCCGAAGATCTCTCCTGGCAAAGCACGTCCATATGTATAGCTAGGAATTTTTCCCAAAGATTAGACATTTTCTTGAGGACTAAATAATATGTCAGTACTGAACACCTGATGAGAATCCACAAAGTCCATACTGGAGCAATGCTCCTATATCTTGGGTAGACCAGCAATTATGCACAGAGCCATACTAAACCATATCCAGAAAAGGGCCACACGAATGCAAGACCACATTCAGTGAAGCTAATCCAAGAGAAAATCAATTCATTTGGCTGGGACATTCTATCTCACTTTCCCTTCTAACCAGACCTCACACCATCAGATTTTCACCTTCCAATCGAAAAACATTCAGAAGCTGTGCTCCAAGCACATTTCTCGTGTAAAGAATTGGATTTTTTTTTTTTTTTGCCCGAAGATTCAGAAAACAGGTTTCGTGGTTGGAAAATGTTATTGCTAACGATGGCGATTATATTTCAAATGGATAAATATGTTTTCGATAAGTTTGATGCTGATTTGAACTTATTACATGAACTGCGACATTATTTTTCGGTAGCCTTAATATTTCTGCATAGAAACTTACACTCACGCCCACACAGATACCTGTGAAAGAGAGAGAGAGAGAAAGAGCTTAGCCATATTTTGTGGTAATGGATATAATGCTAGGAAACGAGGCATCATTGCCTTGAAGATAAGTTAGAATGTTTTTGAGACATTTTCGATTAAGTAATTTGGTATGAGTGATTTTGTTTTGCGTGTATAGAGCGTGAAATTGAAACCAAAATGGGGGAGAAAATGATGGCTTTATCTACGAGTGTTACTCGGAGAATAATTTTTGTTGACGTGTTGCTAAATCTTAGCTGTCACTTAACAAGTCATCTATTACATTGAAGTGAAGATAGAAGCTACTAAGCTTCTTACCTCATCTTATATGATAAATGAAAATATTATTAGTCATTGAACGCTATTAAATTAATTTATTCTCAAAATATTCCTATTTTCTCTCGCTGACAAAGGTAGAATATCGTGCACATACTTAGGAATGGTTTTATCTCTCCCTCGGCATTCATGTTATGTTTGGCAGATTATCAGAATAATCGGAAACAAGTTCTGTGATATCTTCCATACTTGCCGAAATAGCTAAAACGTAATGTTTTCATACTGAATAAACTAATATATAACATCAGAATAAAGTAAACCTAACTAAACTAACGCTTTTATGAAGGGCTTCTTTACGCCTAAAAACAGACAGCACTTTCTTGTGAATATCGATATTATATGAAATTGAAAATAATATAAATGTGTGTATTTGGAATTGTTGTCATTGATGTAGGAAATTAAGCCGATTAAATTAGTGAATGATATTCAAAATTCTACATCAAATTAGTTGTTACTGTACTTGAACCGCTAATTTCATTTTAGACCTGATGACATTCAAAGGCAAATTGATAAATTATTCAAAACTAAGAAGCAATTCCTATTTTATCAATTTATTTCCAATTCAGGTATGTATCTCCTATTAGGTTTTCCATAATCTGTTACAATAAGAATATTAACTCGAGCTCTTTCATTGTAGAATTAATGTCAACTTTTTCATTGAAATATGCTGGGTCATTTTTCATATATCGCTTGCAAATACTTTAATCATAATTAATTGTATATTGACGTTGTAATGAGACGTTAATTTAAATTCCGTTCCCCACCACTTTTATTCGCCTCTAAATAATTATATTCGATAACAAACCATGAAGGAAATCATCTGTGTATTTGATAACGTAAGCTATCAGAACGCGTGCTACCCAGAAGGAAAGCTTTGAGCACTAGAACAAGATACCAAGTCGAAGAAGTAGTGGGCAAATGGCCCACAGATCACGTTTGGAAACATTGTATAACTTAATTCTAGAGATACTGAGAATGAATCGGTAAGTATGGTCACGGTTGCACAGCTATTAATAAGTCTGCCTCGCGCGAAACTGAGTTTAGCAATATCGAATTATCCGCATGGGAATTTTCAAGTCGTTTACGTAGAGAATTTTTTTTCTTTTCTCTCCGACACACACATACTCACGCACACACGTATATGTATACTTGTGTGTGTATGTGTGCTTGTGTTTCTTTTAGTTTCTGCTACAAATAGAACTTGTCTTTTGCAATATCTCGTGTTATTAAGATACGGTCTTCTGGCAAGCGGAATACTAGAGTAATATATAAATTGACAATTTCAGAATTCGGTTAGCAATCATAGTCAAATTTAATTCTCCATCTTCTAATCTTATAGATGCGTGACACAAATCAAATTACTTTTATACTTTCAACGTCACCCAAATTCAAGAATTTATTGGTTTAGAAAAACTATATTTTACATGCTATTTGCTTATTCTTCAACCTAATGTCTATTATTTGTACAAACGTAAATATTCACTGATAACTCAACGCACAGTGCATGTGCGTGGTATATGTATATATATATATATATATATATATATATATATATATATATATATATATATATATATATATATATATATATATACATGTATATATATATATATATATATATATATATATATATATATATATATATATATATATATATATATATATACATGTATATATATATATGCATATATATATGTATATATATATACATGTATATATATGTATGTATGTGTGTGTGGGAGTGTATGATAGTGTATAAAATTAGATAGATAGATAGATAGATAGATAGATAGATAGATAGATACAACGGGCTTCTTTCAGTTTCTGTCTATCATATCCACTCTCAAGGTGTTGGTCCAGTCGGGATTACAGTTGAAGATACTTGCCCAAAGTACCACGCAGTGGAACCGAACCCGGGGATACATGGTTGGGATGCAAACTACTTAATTTAAATATTCACTTGTTATTTCTATTGCATGGTTTCTAGCTTGGCTGCTTCCTACTGTTTCTAAAGTGAACTTACTGTAGTCGGTTCCGTTGAAGAAGGGGGTTTGATAATGCGCATCCTCATTTGAGGCCCATTAATCGGTTGAGAACAACTGCAGAACCTAAAATCATTAATGCTACTCTCGTCAGAGCCATTTCTGAATATAACAAAGCAGAATACTGAAGGAATGGTACAAGCAATGGGTGGAATGAAGTGAGACAATTGGAAGAGAGATAAAGAAGAAAAGGGAAGTGATGATTTGGAAGAGAGGGACTAAGGTGAAGTGAAGGAAAGAAAAGAGGAGACGTAGATAGAAAGAATAAAGGAGGGGGGCATTCGATAGAAGAAGGGGAACAGGAGGGCTGAAATTAAGGAAAAGACAGTCATAAAACATTAATAGCTGTAATCGGGTCATCACACATGCAAATATTTGCGTTGATTTTTGGTCAGATATTCTCCAAATATTGTGTTGAAATTTGATATGGGCCACATGCACGCACAGACTCACACACACAGGCACACATACTCATCAATCTTCTTCATGTTTTTTCCACGTTTTTTTTCATATTTTCTTATTGTCCAGCGTCCTTGTGTTTGAAAAACTGTACATAACTCATAAATAGTGCCTGAACGATTGCTTTAAGACACATGGCGCATTTTATAAATATGTCTGTTCAGGTATCATAATAGTAGCTCTTTCGATTGTGTTTTTAATTATATATATATATATATATATATATATATATAATATCATCGCCTCATCATATAATGTATAAAAATAGCTACACACTAAGTTCAATTGTTATCTAATTAATTATAAGCAAATTTTGAAAAGCCTTTAGCAAGGTAGAATGGGTTTATACAACGTTTCTGACTTCAAATAATATTGAATAAATTTATGGAAATATAAAAGTAAATTTCAATATTTGGGATCACGATTGGAACTCCATAACCTACCCCACCCCTTTATTCAATAGATTTGTATTTTTACCCATATTTTGCCTTGTTAAATGTCTTTTATTAGATTTCCTATAGCAATAACATACATCTATAGAAATACTTTATATAAACTGTAAGATCTTACTCTGATATGATGATATACATGAATACATGTAAAGAACAATGCTGTTCACAAAAAAGCTCTTTTTTTAGGATGCCGACATATAAAACGGAAAAGTCTTAGGCTCATCTCGTGATTTCGTGACATTTTCTCGCAACGATGTTTCTATTTTAAGAATTATATATAATTAAGATAATTTATTTCTTCTTAGATGTAGAGCATTCAGACTTTATTTTGATAAAGTATAGCAAAAGTAAATCAGTTTCGAAAAAGCAATCGTTATTCCTGCTAGGATTTGCTACCTTTCCAACAGACAATTATACATTTCACTCTCTGAATCAACAAGATTGCTTTTATGTGATCTATTTGTTTGCTAGAAATAACAGCCAAATCTCCCTTGAATTACACCTTACAGCATTTAAATCATTTCTGTTACATAACTAACATAATATGCGATATACAATGCCAATGCCAGAAAATAGTGGGGTAGTTACGGTTGGAACGCATGGGCCTCTAAGTTTTTTACTGAGGTAAGTTAGTGCGAATATAGGGCTACACATTTAACTCACCTACTGATTGCTGTGAGGTGTGTAACACGTAGATGCTATTTACAGCCTAATGACGCCAACTGACAAGAATGCATAACTATGATTTACCTGATTCCAGGAATACTATCGACTGCACTGTAATCATCCCAAGAATACGGACTATGATATTTAGAAACATATAATTTGTAGAAACGCGTGTAGCGATGCATTAAAATATTTATAAACGCCTTCCAAAGATTATGTGTCTATGTCTGTGGCTGTTTGTCCGTGTGTCTGTGTGTGTACGTATGTGTGTGTACATACATACAGGTACACATAGATATATACAGAGTTATATGTACATATACACATGTAGATATAGGTATATATGTGTATGTAGTTAGCAGCAGCAGCAGCAGTAGTAGTGGTAGTAGTAGTAGTAGTAGTAGTAGTAGCAGCAGCAGCAGCGGCGGCAACAACAACAGTGGTAGTAGTAGTAGTAGTAGTAGTAGTAGTAGTAGTAGTAGTAGTAGTAGTAGCAGCAGCGGCAACAACATCAACAGTAGTAGTAGTAGTAGTAGTAGTAGTAGGCATCTTTCCATCTCGAGAGACTGTGGATTTGCGCCCAAAGAAATCGTGTCAGCTGATGATGTCGCTGCAGAGGCCCACACAGGAGTGGTAGTCACGGGTATAGGGACTGCATTTGAAGGAGCTTTCTGCTGGCCTTATTGGGGTTTTTTCTTCCATCGACCGCAGTCTTCTTTTGAAGCGAGTTCCTGTCTTTCTTGCCTTCGCTTCATCTCCTTTCACAGTCTCCAGCGTGGGTGATCATTTGTGGAATCGAACTCCCATCTCAGGACGTCAAGATTTATTCACTTCATATCTCTCTTGCAGACGTCCTTGAAACGAAGGTATGGTCGTCTTGGTGCTCTTGTGCCGGTGACCATTTCCAGACAGAGGAAATCTTTTGGGATCCTCCCGTCCGACATGCGAGGTACATGACCGAGCCAGCGCAAGCGACGCTGCTGTAGTCGGGTGAGTATTAGGGGTACGTTGGCGCGGTTGATGACCTCGGTGCTGGTGATGCGGTCGGTCGACTTGCTTTCAAAGATGCGTCTCAAATAACGAAGGTAGAAGACGCTGAGATGCCGCTCCTGTCTAGAGAAGAGACTGAATGCCTCACTGCCGTAAAGTAGTGTGCTGAGGACGCACGCCTTGTAGACAGCAATCTTGGTGTTTGCGGTCAGTTTTCTGTTTACTCAGACTCTCTTTGTGAGTCTGGCAAACGTGGAGGATGCTTGTCCAGTTCGCCTACTGATCTCAGGGTCCAGGCTGAGGTCGTCAGAAATGGTGGAGCCGAGGTAGCGGAATTAATGAACAACCCCCCACTTGTAGTTGCTGATGGTGATGGTGAGGGTTGCTAACCACTTTGGCTCAGTACCTTGGTCTTCTCCAGACTGATAGTCATGCTGAATTCCTGACAAGCCTTTGAGAATGTGTCCACATGTGCTGCATTTGCTCCTCAGAGTGTGCTGTCAGTGCTGCGTCGTCCACGAACAGCATTTCTCTTTTAAGTACCTGGCGCAACGTGGATTTTGATTTCAGCCTCGACAAACTAAACAGTTTACTGTCTGATCTGGTGTGAAGGTAAACACCATCGGTTGATGTCTCACATGCGTGTTTCAGCATAACTGTGAAGAAGAACAGGATGGGGGCAAGCAAATACCCCTGCTTCACGCCGCTACCTATGATGAATGCCTCAAAAGAAGAGCCAGCAAATTGAACGACGCTTTTCATATCGGTGTCAAGCGACTGGACAATCCTGAGGAGTCTTGAAGGACAAACAATCTTGGCAAGGATTTTGAACAGGCTGTCTCTATTGACTAGGTCTTCTCCTCTAGCCTTTGTGATTTCGATGAAGATGATGAAGAGTGGTTGCCTTTGCTCTCGGCACTTCTTCTGTAGCTGTCGAAGTGAGAAGACCATTCGATGGAGGAGCGTTCTGATCTGAAACCGCACTGAGATTCGACGTAAACCTTCTCAGCAATTTTCTTTCGTCTGAGGGCAAAAACCTTCCCTACGATGTTTAACAGCGAGATGCCTCGGAAATTATTGCAGCTGCTTTTGTCTCCTTTGTTCTTATACAGGATTATACTGTTGCAGTGCCTCATGTCTTGCAGTGCTCTTTCCTCTTCACAGCACTACCATAGTTGTTTCAGCAAGTGACTAGATAGAACGTTCCTTGCACAACTGGTGATAGCTGGTGGGATGCCGTTCAAACCTGGCGCTTTTCCAGTAGGCAAGCCATGAATAGCTCTGCTCAGTTCTTCAAGAGTTGGCAGTGTATCCAGCTCCTCCATGACAGGTAGGTGTTCTCCGGTATCTAGCGCTATCTGAAATGTTGTTTTCCTTGGCGTAGAGTTCGGAATAATGTTCTATCCATCTATCCAGCTGATCACTTTTTCCCTTGATGATTTCTGTTCTGGATTTGAATGCAGCAATCTTGCTCTGGGTTGGGCCGATGGCTTTCTTGACATCCTGACACATTCCACGTATGTTGCTCATGTCAAACTAGTGGTTACATTTACATAGTTGTAACTAGTAGTCATTGGCACACGATATGTATATGTGTGTGTGTGTGTGTGTGTGTGTGTGTGTGTGTGTGTGTGTATGGCTTAGTGGTTGAGATGTTGCACTCGGGATTGCGAGATAGTGGGTTCGATCCCGAGACCAGGTGTTGCGTTGTATTTTTGAGCAAAGCACTTCATTTCACGTTACGATCGTTTCGACATCTGACATGTGGCACCCAGTTGCACCTGCACAGGTAATGTCGATCTGATGGAGGGAGTGAGCTTATGTCTACACAAACATTCGATCACTATAAACAAATCAAATGTGTGGTAGATTGGTAAGAAATTGCCGAACGCTCATATGTAGTCTAATGACAGGAGAGTCCATTATATATGCATATGTAGATATATATATATATATATATATATATATATATATATATATATATATATATATATATATATATGTATATATATATATGTATATATATATATATATATATATATATTATATATATA
>NC_142929.1:3111520-3156520 GCF_046866305.1 Octopus bimaculoides
CAATGCGATGAAGACGTTGATGAAATAATAATAACAACAATAAAATACTGAAAGTAAACGTAACGTAAAAAACAACAAAAATAATAAAAATTTCAATAAAAACTTGAAACCTCAAAGGGTTCTGACAAAGAAAACAATCTTGGAAGACGTTCATGAAAAATAGCAATTCCTGGAATGGTAGACTTGACTCGAAAGAATAGCTTAAGTCATGTAAGAATCTGAATGTAAGCAGATAGAGGTGTTGTTGATGTGAAAGTAGTTTCGTTTACGGAGAAAGGAATATAAAGATGTGAGAAAGAAGAAAGAGAAAAACGAACAGAGAATAAATGTGATAGAAAATAACCGAAGAAGGGGAAAAGTGAGGAGAAAATTAGGAAGTTAGGGAGAAGATAAGGAGGGAAAATATTGGTGTTGAATAAGGGTAGTAAGATAACAATATAAATAGAAATAAGCTGAAGATAATAACTGTGTTATATTTAACGACGGGAGAGAAACTATTTGAAATATAGAGATGATAAAAAAAATGAAAGGATAAAAACAACTTAAGAGTGTGCAAATCAAGTATGAATAGGAGGTGGGTGGCTATGTAGATAAATAAGGAGATAAACGGATACATTAAATAATACAAACGCTGGTCGAAGTACAGGAAATTCATTAAAATGCTTCCTTTCTCTTCGTGTACACACATGCATGTACACATATATGTATATACACAGATAGCTCTTTTCTTTATGCACACATCATTTTGTGTGTGTGTGTGTGTTGTTCGTATTTTCATCGATTCTGTTATAAACATTTTGCTTTCATGGACACGGATAATATTTTGTTATAAATACCATGTTTTAAATAACAGAAATACGTAAACAACAATATTCCCAAACTTCTGAATAGTGGAGGCTAGTCATCTCAATAGCAGCAAAGTCTTCTTCAGGACTGAGGACATTTTACTTTTGTTTGTAAGACAAAACGTACACGCACACTTACAAAGCCACACATACACACGTATATACATGTATGGCGGAGGAGGAGGGGAGAGAATGAATAAAATTGTGGTCGATATAAATATGCAGTCCTTTCGGCGTTTTCTTTATATTCTCTCTTTTTCCTCTTGCAGTTGTTTCTGTTTATTTTCTTTTGATATTTTCTGAAACAGTGTATAAAGGTATTCGTGTCTTCATTTCGTGGCAATCTTATGTCATGTAAAGTAAAAATTGCTTTTTAAGGGTGATGAACAAGCTATTATTTCATTTTTGTTTAACATTGTATTTTCTATCTTATGATTGTATTATTTATTTCCTTTTAACTGCAAATAGGATATTTTTTTATTCTAACCTCATCTTGCGTGATCAAGCGACTCTTTATATTACGAATTATTCTGTAATCGTGCGAAATCAACACAGCACACAGCTGAGCCTTTTTCTTTACAGCAGTCAAAACTATCTGTCTTCAATTTCTCTTGTTTCCACATCCATTATATCCATTAAAAATGTTCAGTTAAATAAATTATACAAAATACCATTATTACAAATATTTATTTTGTTTTTTAGTTTTTTATTTCGCTGATTTATTATGCTATAAAGAACATAAACCATCGCGTACTCTCAATAAATCGAATGAAATATGGTTTGTAATTTTTCAAGGCAAAATGTAATTATCACTTCACCAACTGGAAGTCGACCGGATATTGTCTTTTAAGTGACGAATGTCGACTAATTTCTCCCAATTGCATTTTACAATATGTTCAGCTTTTGAGTCTTTTATCGTATCCAATTGAATTTCTTCGTATTGAATTCATAACCTGTTGGCTATTGGGCCCATAATACAGCTGCAAGCGTTACATTGTTTCCTATAAGACACATTATGCATTTTTCTTTCAGTGTACTTAGCAAATATATTTTCTTTATCCAAAATCTAGGAAATGTATTCCCAGCCCAACTACATAGTGTTATAAAGCATGCGTTGTACAAAAGTCAACAGTAAGAAAAGAACCGTTGTCTAAATTGAAAGGTTTTCAGTTATAAGGTCAAAGTAAGAACGCATCGCTACGTGGTAATTGCTTGAATAATAGTTGCCTCCTACAACATGATTTGCCATCGCTATATCATATTGACACCAAGTGTTCACACTGTCTGTATCTCCGACCGAATTAATTATCTGACTGTCAGAAGATCCTAGATTTGAAAATTTGTTTTGAGAATCAGCCAACAAATAAACTATATCCTTCAAATGCATCGAGGATGAAATGGTTTCTGTCTTCTCGTAGAAGGAATTCTGAGAGCTTTCCTGAGACATTTTGTTGGACTGTCTTTCTCGGAAGGCGAGTTTCCAACTGATATTTTTTTTACACTTCGACTTGCATCAATCATTAGATAGCGGCCTAGCCGGAGCACCGCCTTCAAGAGATTTAGTCAAATGAATCGACTACAGAACTTTTTTCGTTTTTTTTTTCTCCTGGTGCTTACTTTTTCGGTCTCTTTTGTCAAATTGCTGGCTTACAGTTGCACAAACCTTTTGTTAAGCTGTTGAGGGGGACAAACACATACACAGAAACATGCACATGCACATACACACACATATGCACACACGCACACGCATATATATATATATATATATATATATATATATATATATATATATATATATATATATAGATAGATAGATAGATAGATAGATAGATAGATAGATAGATAGATATGTTTCTTTATTGGCCACACAGGGTTGAACTCAGAGGGGACAAAATACAAAATAGGGCTTTTCTTTTTGGGAAGAGAAGGAAAAAAAGGTGGGTTAGAAATTCGATTAAAAGGGATCGTTAAAAAAAGGGCCGATCAGTAGGCATCGTGTATCATAGAAATGTCATAGTGTAAAAGGGGAAACGAATTAGGTTTATCCGTGGAAAGAAAAGCCTACGGAAAAGACCACAGTAACCTCGGGCAATAATGTCATGCAAAAGTAAAAAACGCATTACAGTAAGTGACTCTCTTTTTTCCCTTCTTTTTTTCTTGGTTCATAGGATCATGCTCAAAGTGGCTCTCTCATTCACATGTGTTATCCATGCTACATTCACCCATCTTTTTTTGAAACATTCACTAGAAAAAACTTCCCTCTCTACTCTCACCTTCCTCTTCAAGTGATACTTGAAGAAGTTGATGAGAGATTCGCCCGAGAGGAAAGTCTTTGTCTCTAGACCTTTCAGCCGCGTCCACCATACACACTATTTCGCCATAGCCATAAGTAAGATGAAAATGGCTCTCCCTTCCCATTTCAAAGAAGGAGGCGCGACAATACTCACGATAGACTCGATTGATACACTGACCCATTCCACACGTCGTTCGGCATAGGCCCACATGTCGGAAATGGTTGGACACTGTACGAGTGCGTGCAGAACAGTTTCGTCGCTCTGACCGCATCTCGGGCAGGTCGGCCCCGTGTTTCTCGAGCCATACCTATAGAACGTATCCCGAAGTGGTAACGCTTCTCGATAGCACTGCCAAGCCAGGGATCTCTGGATGTTGGCCATAGGTGCCGGCCCGAAAGTCGTCTTGAACAGGCGGGTCAGGTTTCCTCGTCGACGCCCAGGTTCGCCCAGGTTCGCCCCGAGATCGTCGTCGTACCTCCCCTCCACTAATCCTTTATAGAATGCTTTGGTTGTGTTGAAGTCGCTCAAGGTCGACTCTGGGCGGCATAGTTGCTCGAGAGCAACCCGACACTCGCGGTGCCATACGCCTTTCCTCGGACTCTTTTTGATCCACGACTGCAGTTCGGTCATAGAAATGAGCTGCGGGAAAGCGCGGCGCACAAACAGCGCTAAACAAAAGTTTAGACGAACTTTATGACTGTTCTGTTTTTCTCTTTAGAAACTTATTTTTATTTTTGCAAGCCAGGCAATATTAATGTATGATTAATGTGTGATTAATGTATGATTAATGTATGATTAATGTATGATTAATGTATGATTAATGTGTGGTTTAAGCATCACGGATACTTAACTTGCACCTTCTGTAAGGAACCCTTTTTCGTTCTATGAGTGGCAATGATTAGACGCTTATTTAGTCATTTCATCAGCATGATTTTCGGTAATGGTAAGAATCTAAAGAAGTAATTAGCAGTGCGAGTTGTATTTTCTACAGCAAAAGAGTGAATAGGCAACAACGATTCTATGATTGAGAATGAAATGTGTTTGTCAAAAATAGAGAGGAACATCGGTAAAATGAGAGTATCTGCCAGCCTTGTATAAACGGCCAATGTGAGAATTAATATTAAGTTTATTATATATTCCAATGGAGAGGATTAGAGTTTGAATAATGTTACAAGTGGAGGTTTACTGTTGTTTAACGCTTTCGATATTGTGAAAAGATATGGAGCCGCGATAAATTCCTGAAGACGTTCGTGCTTGACTGTGGACATCGCTGCCGTTTCTTTCAATGCACAAAGTCAACGGAAAAGCCCCAGCCTCGCTGCACGGTTTGCTGGTAACATCAACCGAATTTCTTTCGTATCGTACTCTACTTTAATTCACAAGGGAGTACATAGTGGATAATGCAGGCTTAGCTACCCGAACCGAAAACAAAAGTGAGTTTGTCAAAGCTGGAATACTTTTGACTAGAAATGATCTGGGACTAAACAGAAACTGTATGCAATCTTAGAATTTATTTCCAACATTAAATAATAGAAAAAAAAACATGCTGGCATAATTCATGTACAAGAGAATAATGTCTTCATTTACGAAATATTAATACCTTATTTTTAGATACATGGATGGGTATGGAATCCAAAGCTAATCCAGTTCCTGCCAATCTCTCAAAAATGTAAGCAAGTCAACGTTATCTACAGTCAAGCTGATTTTGAACGGCAATAGACTTCTTCGTATATAAATTTCACTCACTTTCTCTTTTCCGTTTTCTACATCACTTTCTATATTCATCATAGCCATATATATGAGGAGGCGCAATTGCCAAGAGGCTTGGGCAGCGGACTCGCGTTCTTAGGATCGCGGTTTCGATTCCTAAACCCGGCGTTGTGAGTGTTTATTGAGCAAAAACATCTAAAGATCCACGAGTTTCCGGTAGAGGATGGTGGCAAACCCAGCTGTACTCTTTCACCACAAATTTCTCTCACTCTCTCTTCCTATTCCTGTTGTACCTGTATTTCGAAGGGCCAGCCTTGTCACAACCCGTGTCACGCTGAATCTCCCCGAGAACTATATTAAGGGTACACGCGTCTGTGGAGGGCTCAGCCACTTGCACGTTGATTTCACGAGCAGGCTGTTCCATTGATCGGATCAACTGGAATCCACGTCGTCTTGACCGACGGAGTGCCACGACGATATATCTGAACTTGTTTCAATATGTATGTATGAATATGTATGTATATATCTATGGCTGGCATATATGCATGTGTTTTGTAAAAGCTAGTTCCATAGTTGCATCTGTGTCTGTATATATTTGTGTGTGTGGCACAAAGTGAAAGCTTACTTTAATCTTTAAGAAGACAACTCGTATTTCGTATTTGTGTAGACAACTCTCAATGAATCTTAGCATAATTAGTGATTTATGACTAGTTTTGTATCGTTGACCGATGATCGGCATAGGCAAAATCAATGACAGTATGATTACAACCTAGAATATTAAGGCGCCGATCTAATAACTTCGAGCCGGTTATCTAACGCTACTGCCCTACCTAAACAGCTGACTGGCTTTCAGCAGTTATAGTGCTTTATAAATGGCATTGCATTCCTTCAAAGACTCTACCATTTCGATTACCTCTACTTGGAAAATAATAATAGTAATTATAAAGCGACAATTTAATTACGATTTAGACAGTTAAGTAATGTAACACTATTTAATAATAGTCTCATTAAATATTAATATCCCAATCACTGATGGGGAGATTAAAGACGTTACTTTTATATTTCCTTTCAAACTTCAACTGACAGCTATTTGAATTAAATTCTGGCTTCCGTTAAATATAGATTAATAATTAATGCGAAACGAATAGAATTTATATTAGATATCGCTTAGTGTATTTAGAGTTTTTCTACACTATTCCTGTAATCTAAATTGCTGATTTTGAGTTAATTTGTTTATGTATGTAATATTAGGTTTACTGTTAATTCCTATTTTCTTTTGCTCAGTAAATTTTGTTTTAATTTTATGAACACAATGAAAGATACCCAATATACCAATAAGTTACACACACACACACGTGTGTGTGTGTGTGTGTGTGTGTGTGTGTGTGTATGTGTGTGTGTGCACATATTCATATGTGTGAAGGTGTGTCTGTTTTTGAGTATGTTTGCGTCTGTATGCACATGAATTAAGTTTAGAAAGTGCACCTCAGAGAAATCACTTATCATAAAATGCAACAAAATATAATTTGAATAACTTAGTTGAAATTTAAAGTAATAAATTGTTATTATTTAGTTGTTTGGGAATCATAATCTAGACGTGTTAGTCCAAGCTTTATTCCGAGTTACACTTCGACAATATGTTTCTTTCTTTTGTTTCAGTCATTTGACTGCGGCCATGCTGGAGCATCACCTTAGATGATTTTAGTCGAAGAAATCGACCCCAGGACTTATTCTTTTTAAGTCTAGTACCTATTAGTTAAAAGAATATAAGCAAGGGAATAATGTGTTTAGTTAACTAAATGACTTGAGATACTCGTTCTGCTTTGATTTTGAATTTTCCTCCCAAATAATATAATATACATACATTTATATATATATATATATATATATATATATATATATATATATATATATATATATATATATATATATATATATGTATGTATGTATGTATGTATGTATGTATGTATAAATTCAGAAGAGTGGTACAACAAGGCACCAATATTTACTGGAAAATAGCAATCGATATAATTACGACGCTATTGTATAGCTTCACTGTGTATATACTGGCAAAAATGCGTGTGTGCAACAAACATGAAAAATTTGTCTTACCTGTAGGAAGAACATTCGAAAATGGACAACCCAGATTAAGGATAATGCAGGACCGGTTTCAGACCCTTCAAATACGTTTCACAACGTAAATCTGATCAGTCCTCATCAGCTGCATTTACCTCGACAACATTTCAAATGTTGCCACATCAATGCCAAGTATACTCGCCCGAACGCCCAGCCGTTAACAGAACTGAGAACAGTGAAGAAGTTATCAATGAAGAATATTTCAATACAAATGTATTAATTTCCAGCAAAATAAAGCCCTATAAGGGTATATATATATAAATTCAGAAGAGTGGTACAACAAGGCACCAATATTTATTTTGCTGGAAATTAATACATTTGTATTGAAATATTTTTCATATATATGTATGTATGTATGTATGTATGTATGTGTATGTATATGTGTGTGTGTGTATGTGTATGTGTGTGTGTGTGTATACGACGAGCTTCTTCAGCTTCCGTCTACTAAATCCACTCACAAGGCTTTGGTCGGCTCCGGGTTGTAGTAGAAGAAGTTACTTGCCCAACGTGCCATGCATTAGGACTGAACCTGGAACCATGTGGCTGGAAAGCAAGCTTCTTGCCACACAGCCACGAGGGCGCCTATGTATCAAATTTCGGTGCAATGCCAGCAATTTCGAGGGACGGTGCAAGTCGATCACATCCTTACCATTGTTCCAATCGTACTTACTTTGTCGACCCGAATGGATGAAAGGTAGAACCCGCCTCGCCGTTATTCGATCTCAGAACGTGAGGACGGACGACATACTGCTGAGCATTTTTCCCGACTTGCTAACGATTCTGCTAGGTTACCATCTTAACGTATATTATTTAATATTGTTGATAAATTTTAGGTATAATCGTTTGGCATTAAAGTCAAATTGTTTGTCACCGGTTTGTGGTAATCAAACGGAGATGTATATTTACCGACACCATTTCATCGCTCACACAATCGGGACATTTACGATTCGCTGACTTAAAACTTAAGGCCAATCTTCTAAGACCGGAAGACTGGTCCGAATGCCGAATAATGGCAATAAAATTCACTCGCCGAAAGAAACACATCTCACTCTCTCTCGCTCTCACCCTCTTTCTTTCACCCTTTCTCTCTCTCCCTCTTTGTTTCTTTCTGTCTCTATCTCTCTTTCTTTCTCTCTTTCTCTCTCTCTCTCTCTCTCTCTCTCTCTCTCTTTCTCTCTCTCTCAAATATTCTTCCCATGTACACATGCATATATATATATATATATATATATATATATACAAACGTTTATACGCTCACAAGGACACATCTGTACACTCACATACATTCACACACGTACATACACACACACACATATATGTATACGTATGCGTGTTGATCCGTGTGTGTGCATTTATATATAATGAATAAGTTAATGGTTCTTTCTGGTGTTCCTCAAAATTTAGTGGTGCTGCACTTAATCAGACAATTATTAATGAGCTGGACACATCGAAACAGGCATTTAAAGGACACCACCTAACGTGACTCCGGCAAGCTGCAGCCACTTTGATGTAAAAGAAAACATTTAGATTTAATGTGAAATTATCAGAGATCGCTGCCTCTCTATAGCGTACTCCTTATAGATTATCGACAGGTATAGGCGATATTTTTCGAGAAGGAATATCTTGTCTACTATTTAGCGAAACTGTTACAGTGCATGGACTGTCGTCGTCAAACCGGTAGTTTTGTATTCCGTTGTTACTGAAGAAAATATGGATTTATTTAGGATTTTATTGGAAGAAGTTTAACTCCGCTGTCCCTAATTTTTCTCTTGACGTGAATAGGTGCAATTATTGTTAGTATCACTGTTAAAATTTTTTTTTTGGTTTTTTTTCAGAAGAAATCTCCGTTCTTCTTAAAGTTACTATCTTTAGAGTATATTGACAGACACCCTCCGCCAAACAAGAAATTTGGTGGGTTTCTGCAGCTGTCATGGAGTTGTTGTAGTGGAAGGCGACTAGAGGTAAGATTCACGTTGCCAGAAGAGTTCTACGAAGCAATGCTATTCAGAACAAGACAGCCGATCTTAAAGTTTTTATTGACGAAGAATCCGTTGTGTTTTCTTTTCAAGTAAAAAAATAATCCCTTGCGCAGTAAACAGGCCACTTGCATATCGATAGCTTCAAGAATTGCCTCTTTAAAAGAGCGTGAACAAAATTCTGAATAATACAGTGAGGGATCATCGAATGATTCGTTGCGTATATAATTAAATATACATATATGCATGCACGCAAAAATACATATGGAGAGAAATACCATAATTAACAAGTAAAGAAACTATTCAGCTAAAACCTATCCAGACCAGATTCTTTTGTGAAACTTTAAGAATTCTATTCCCCAAGAAAACTCTGACACACCCAATTACCAATGTTTTAAATACTCGATTAAATATTAAACCACGTTATCAAAGCAAAACACTAAATCTAATAAAACCAAAAATAGCTAAAATTACTGGCATATCCTCTTGTTACATATATATATATATATATATATATATATATATATATATATATATATATATTATCATATGTATTTATTTTTTCCTAATAATAAATAACTCGGATGAAATAAATTGGTTAATAGCTACCAGGGTAGCAAAGATCACAAAATAACTGTGGCGTGACTCCTGTTTATGAGGTAGAAACTCCTTGATATTTTGAGTATTTGAGTATATATAAATTTAAAGAATGGAGTAAACGAATATTATAACTGCATACTTTTATTCCGACATATGTTTCGAAGAATTACAATTTATGCGATCCATAGGAATCGGCGATGTTAAAAACGTAAACCCGATTTCGACTCGAATAATTGATCCAACCAACCTCTCAATTCTGCATCAGTATTGAACAAAACTCCGTGCATAGCATTTGAAAGAAATTGAAAGAGGTGGAAATCAGTTGGTGCCAAATCAGGAGAGTACGACAGGTGGGCAGCACTTCCCAGCTATGCATTTCAATGGTTTCCTTGGTCATCTTAGCGATATGAGGGCGGGTGTTGTCGTGCAGCAGAACTCCATGCTGCCGATTAGGTCTTCTTTCTTGAATAGCCGTATTGAGTCGTTCCAACTGTTGAACATAGTTCCGCGTGGACCGTTTGGTTCCGTTCAAGCAATTCGTAATGGATAATCCTTTCCCAGTCCCACCATACACACAACATCGTTTTACGCGGATGAAGAATTTTGTTTCACGCACGGTGTCGCTTCTTTACTGGGGCTATGCGATTTTTTACGCTGCTTCATATTGATGCAAAGGCACCATTTTTCGTCGCCAGTAACGATTCGGTAAAGAAATCGTTGCTTGTGTCCAGGAGTTGAGCGGTGACGAGCAAGCAAACCAGCGAAGATTATGGCTCGCTGATTTTTGTTGTTGTCACTTAAAACATACGGAACCCATGTTCCATACTTCTGAACCTTTCCCATCGAGTGAAGATGCTTCTCTATAGCAGCATGGGAGCATTCCATTTTCTCTGTCGGTTCCCTTGTCGTTTGACGAGAATTTTCGTGCAAAAGTTGGTTTAATCGCTCTTCATCGAACTCAACTGGAAAGCCAGAACGAGGTGCGTCTTTGAGGTCAAAATTTCCATTTTTGAACTTGGCATATCAGTCACGAGCGGTTCTTTCAGCTATGGCACCCTCTCCATACACAGCAAAATGTCGCAAGCAGCTTTTATGGCCTTTGAACTTTCATTAAGAATCAAAAGAAGGAGGTGTCGAAAATGTTAACTAGAAAAAAAAAATAGATTCCAAAATGATTCAAAAATAGAATTAGGTTCAAACATTTTTTTAAATTGGCGAGAATTTAGTTGCCAACCCAATGTATGTATATATATATATATATATATATATATATATATATATATATATATATATATATATATATATATATATATATATATATATATATATATATATATATAGTTTTAGGGAAAATAACCAATTTTCAAGAACTCATCTAATATTAATTTTAATAGTAATAATGTTGACCAGGATATAATTAATTGTACATGTTTAGATAAAACTAAATATAATTTTAATAATAAATGTAATTTGAAAGATGTAGTGTATAAATGTATAGTGAAATTATTGAATGAAAATAAACATAATGGTTATAATTTAAATAAGATTTATATAGGTTCGACTTCTAATAAAATTAAATTAAGAGTAGCTCAACATATGCACTCATTTAAGAATAGAAATTTAATTAATTCTACTGGTCTCAGTAAATATATTTGGGAACTTAAAGCTACAAATATTAACTATATTTTAAAATGGGAGATAGTTTGTAAAGCTCAATCATATCATATAGGTAATAAATTTTGTAATTTATGTAATAATGAATTTAAAGAGATATTATTTCATAAGGATAATAATTTACTTAATTCTTTTGATGAACGAAAAATAAAATGTAGACATAAACTACTTTATTTATATAAAAACTTTAGCTAATGATTTTTTTATTTATTTTGTTTATATGGGTATGTGTATATGCATGTATATGTATATATATGAGTGTGTGTGTTTTAGTCTATATGCGTTAGTATGTATGTATATATGATTACGTATGTATTTATATAGGTTTAAGTGTATATATATGTGTTGTTGTTGTTGTTGTTGTTTTTTATTATATAGTTATGAGTACTTTTGTGTATATATATATGTATATTTATGTATGTACTTATGTAAATGTGTATATATATGTGTATATATATGGGTATAAGTATATATGTGAGTGTGTGTAATTTGTCTATATAAATTAGTAGGTATATATATATAAGTGTATATATATATATTTATGTATATGTGTATATATATGTATATATATGTATATATGTATATGTATATATGTACAGGTATATGCATGTTTTTTCTGTGTATATATGTGTATTTTTATATGTATGTATATATGTCTGTATATGTGTATCTATATAATATGTATATTTGAGAGCATGGGAGGGTGAGTGTGTATTTATATATATTATTCTTTATTTATTATATGTGTGTATGAGTGTATTTGTTTTTATATGTATGTTTTGGTAGGTACATGTGTGTATGTGTAGATATATATTTATGTATATATATATATGCTAGTGTGTATGTTTTGGTCTATATGTGTTATATGTATTTATATATATGTGTGTATTTATGTATATATGTGTATGTATGTTTTTATGTATATGCTTTTATTAGTGTTTATGTGTATATATGTGTGTATGTTGTGTGTATATACGTATATTATTTTGTATATTCGTATGTATATATGTTTATATGTTTTATATATAAGTATGTATATTTGTATATGCATGTAAGTGTATGTATGTATATATGTATATATATATATGTATATATATATATATATATATATATATATATATATATATATATATATATATATATATATATATATATATATGTATATGTATATGTATGTGTGTATTAGGGTGTGTGTTGGTGTATCTATTTAATTATTCTAGTAGCTATATTTTGTTTTTATTGGTAGATTAATATTTTAGTAAGTTTAAGGTTTTATATTACAATGACACTACGATTTTGATAAGACTAAATCAATAGTAGTATTTCAGTTTATTTCATATATTATTTAATTTACGACTATTAGTATTATTATTTATTTATTATATATTAGAATTTAATATTTATTAATATATTTTATATTTTATAAGATAACTATAGTTTTTTGTTGTTTTTATGTTTTTATGTTGTTAGTTATATTAATTTTAAATTTTTCATTCATTTATTTAAGAATTATTATTTCATTCATGCTTTCGTATTCTATTCTCTATTCTCTATTTTAACGTTCTATTTTAACGTAGTATTTTCGCGTGAACTCTTGCTTAAAACGCTATAGCTATTACACAACGTCTTAGTTTTCAGTTTGAATTACGGAAAAATTTGGATAAGTAATGTTTTCACTTTGCTAAAGATTTTCTGCTATTTGAAAATAATATGTATTCTTGTTTTTATACTATTCATTTGGTTCTTTATAGATTATTTTTAATAGATAACTTATTTAACACTAAATTATTTAGAAGTTATAGTTTCATTTAAACATAATATTAGAACTTCGATTTGAATAGTGTTGATATATTTTCGATTATTTTTGATTAATAATATTTGATTAATTTTTAATCTTTATCGTTAAAGTTTTTGTTTTTTTTTAAATCAAAACTTTGTATATATATATAAAGTTTAATCTTGTATTCTTAATAATCTTTCCTAATTTTTTCATTCATAATTTTTCCATTCATAATTTTTTCATTCATATTTTTTATTATTACATTTGTAGAAATAAATAATCTTGTATTTTTCTATTATTCAATTGATCTTTAATTATAATTAAATAAACGTCTTTAGCTTTAAATAGTATAGCTTTAACTATTACACAGGTTAAATATGTACTAATTTTATCTTCATTATTATTTTAAACTTAAACTTCGTTCAACTTGTATTTAAAACAATGATAATTTAAAACAATGATAATTTATGTAAGATGTTTTTTGTATATAATATACATGTTATTATAATGGATGAAGGGATGATTATTGAATGGTTATTATTTTGATATTATGATATTTTTTTAATAATTTTTCTATCTTTATATAATAAGTATTTCATATTAATTCATTTGGTACTTATTGTTGGTTGAGATATATATCTAATTATTGTTCTACTTGCGATCTGACGAGTAGCTATATTTTTGAATAGAATTTATTTTCGATAATTTCAATTGATTTTAATCGATTTAAATTTCTTTTCTATTTGAAAATTGGTTATGAAACACGTGTAATCTTTTTATTATATTTATCTTATGATATTTACTTTACTTTATATTATACTCATTTATTGTGCTTTTAATTATTAATTTTTCTATATGTGATAGTGGATTTCATCGATGAGTTCTTGAAAATTGGTTATTTTCCCTAAAACTATATATTTATATATACTTTATCTATAAGGCTCAATTCAATATTATTTTTTTATAAATTGATTTTAATTGAGTTTTTTACCTGTAATTTTGGATTTTGTCCCTAATATTATTATATATATATATATATATATATATATATATACATAGAGAGAGAGGGGGAGAGAGAGAGGGGAGAGAGAGAGAGAGGGGGGAGAGAGAGAGAGAGAGAGGGGGGGGAGAGAGAGAGAGAGAGGGGGGAGGGAGAGAGAGAGAGAGAGGGGGGAGAGAGAGAGAGAGAGAGAGAATGGAGCAAAAATACACGAAAACGAAATGTGTTGCTGAATTGGTCACAGATGTGTGACGAAGGATTTTCGGACAATGGACATGAGTTAAAAGGATAAAAATAAGAACAGTAATAAACGAGTAAAGAAAAATATATATAGTGCGTGTGTTTATTTGCCAAAAAGACGAAAGAATGACGTCCCGACATACAATATATATATATATATATATATATATATATATATATATATATATATATATATACATATATATATATATATATATATGTATATATATATATATATATATATATATATATATATATATATATATATATATATATATAATTCATATATTGTCTATGAACAATAAGTATTAGTTTGACGCTCAGGAGAAATGAAAAATCTTTCGAGCCTACGCATTTCGACAGAAAGGAATTAGAGTAAATAAATACAGAAAGAAAGTGAAATAAATAAATAAAGAGAGAGAGAGAGAGAGAGAGAGAGAGAGAGAGAGAGAGAGAGAGAGAGAGAGAGAGAGACAGACAGACAGAGACAGAGACGGAAAGAGAGAGAGAAGGACAGAGAGAGAGAAGGACAGAGAGAGAGAAGGACACAGAGAGAGAAGGACACAGAGAGAGAAGGACACAGAGAGAGAAGGACACAGAGAGAGAAGGACACAGAGAGAGAAGGACACAGAGAGAGAAGGACACAGAGAGAGAAGGACACAGAGAGAGAAGGAGGGAGAGAGAAGTGACTAACAAAGCCAACCTTGTATATAGCAACATTTGTAAATGTGAGTAGATCAGACCCGCACATTTTCTGTTTAGTCCTCATTAATCACTGCAAAAAGAAGTCTACGCCCCAGTGAGGCGCTGAGGCGCCCGTTGTACGTCGGCAATTTTAAACTTCATTCTTTACAGCTCTTTCTTCATCCATAAAATACAAGCTCATACAACCATCAAAACGACCAATTTGTTAAGATTCGACACCACATTGTCCAGTGTAAAATTCGACAATGCCAAGATGGTCACAGCTGATCCTATGCTTCTTATAATCAGGATTATAAGTCAGGTAATGGCAGTGAAACGTATTGCTCTATGACTGCCGCAAAGTAGGTTTCCTAATATCATTATTAAAGTTTCTTAAATTTACTTGCTGATTAATCCGAAATAAGATGTAGCCTGATTAATTAATCTGCGTTGAGGGTTAGATTTAAAATTATCTTTGTATTCATTAATTGCAATGCCCTCTTGGCCTTTAACTGATGTCTGCTGTCTCCTTATAGGTGATTGCCATATTGTTCACTTCACAGTTGATATTCCTATGAATATACGTGTCAGCATTCTTGTGATTTTGTGCAATGTTATGGCGGATGTTGGTTAGTTTGTTTTATTATCTCTCTTCCCTAGACCATTCTAAGCCTGCAGGGAAAAATTAGTAAATTTTTTAAATGTTTGATATACTGTGATATCACATGGTCGAGCTTAATCGGACAAAACCAGATTGATCACATTGAAATTTAAGTTGGAGTCGGTAATGAACAAGCGAGGTATCGGCACAGTGAATTCCCAGATTTGTAGAGTTAAACTTCTGCTTGATAGATAAGTCTATTTGGTAACAATGGACAACGATCGGCTGGTCTTTGAGGACTGCATACACAGGGGTCTTGAGAAGAATCGTCCTCCTGAGCATTGACGAAATTGTGAACAAGTACAGTTCACGTTGGACTTGGCATCTTGTTTGGGAGATTGATCGGTGGATCCCAAAGCAAATGAGATACAGAGAAGTCGCTTGTGGAAAACGCTCCCAGTGGAAACCAAGAATAAGGTTTGAGGGTTATGAGAAGTCTTTGCTGAAGGTGTATAAAATATGGGGGTTTAATTGAGAAAGCAACGCTTGTCATCACCACTAGCAACGTCATATAAGTGTAATGCATAGATTTCATCTGGGTGCACAATATGTCTAATGGTCGGTGAGGGGGACTTCTTTGGTCTTCTTCGGTCACGAGTGAACAGATATAAGACACACTCACACACCCGCACACACACACACACATACATACACACACACACACACACACACACACACACACATATATATATATATATATATATATATATATATATATATATATATATATATATATATATATATATATATATATATCTATATATATATATATACTCACACATACGCATATATATATGCATATAAATGTATCTCTCTCTATATATATATATATATATGTGTGTGTGTGTGTGTGTGTGTGTGTGTGTGTGTCTGTGTGTGTGTATGTGTGTGTACATATGCGTGTATATGTAAGCGTGTATGTATATATATTCAACCAAATATATATTAATATGGTTTTGTTTAGCTCAGCGTCCCTCTTTTAATGGCGTTCAACGCGTATTTTCATCTGCGATCCAAGAAATTTAGCAACCATTTAAAGTAATCTATTTTTATAAACTCTTCATTGTATTTTTCATACATTTTACTCTACTTTTAATTATCGTTTCACAAGAAAAAGAAATTTGTATGGTTTTAAATATTTTTCTATTGTAACTGTTTGCGTGTTTTTAATCAATTCGTACACAGTGCACGTAATTCCCTGAAACGCTTTTAACTGATGAGGAAACGAAATTTTTCAAACAGCTGTGTGCGGATAAACACTGACATTGTAACATCTCCAAGCGGAAAATCGATCGGTCAATCTGATATATTGTTTTTAGATGCTTTATTTAATTTATTCCATTTAGCATCTATAGGTTGTCTTGTCTGTATGTCTATTAAACATTTTTCTATATTTGTAACTTTTGTAGGAAGCATATGTCTATTAAATTTGGGAATATTTTACTTATATTATTAAACCAAAAAACAAAAAACGTTGAAATGAGGGGTGCAAACCTAAAGACCTCTCAGTTCTTCTGGAGGAATCCTGACTGAAGTCATAGAATGCATATATTTGAAGCCACAGGCCTCACGAGAGCCGTTTTATTAGTAGTCGAAACTATCAATCTACATAGAAAACTATAATTCCTTTAACCTAGCTTATTTAATGCGTTGATTATCATTACGTCACTTAATAGTTGTTGTGTGAGCAGATTCCAGTGACTAATGTATTTATATTTCATAAAATTCGGGAGCAGCTTCGGATAGTTTTCCAGGTAACATATCTTCCTGGCGAGGCATAAACTAGTCAGTTCTAATAGAAATAGTGTTTAGTGAATCGCTAAGGAGAATTGCAGTAAAGTATAGCAAGCTTTCGGGTTTCCATATTAAGAATGAAAATTCTCGACCATAAGATTCTCTTTGAATTAAATATTCTTGGTCCATCTTTGTATGTTATGATATTGTTTCTTTAATTACCAGCATTTAGCTTGAATAAATTTGGGGAAATGGACGTTTATTGGAAGATATAATCGATGTAGTTATATATAGTTCAATGTCAACATTATCTGTCGCACATGAATTGTGTATGAGGTTTGCTTAAAAGCCCAATTTGCCGCAGAACAGCGTCAAGAGAATGCTTGCAAGACGCCGAGTGTTAAAGAACATAGAATGTCGCAGAGCAGGCGAAACTAAACATTGGAGACCAAGATTGGCAGATATCGATATTTCGCCATTGTCGTGGTTACAATAATGGCGAAATATCGATATCTACCATTCTCGATCATCTCAGGGCGAGTTGGTTCGCCTGGTGTTGGACACTCACTTTTCTTTAACCCATGGTATCACATAAGCAACTTTCTCCGGACGTAATCCCGCTGCATAACCATATACACAATGCATGTGTGACTGATTATGTGCGATACATTACAAGGGCTGATTTTAATTCCTAATTTAATATACTTTAGAATTATATTTCCTAGGATCAAGAATAGCCGATTGCATCTCGAAATCTTGTAAAATATTTATTTAATGGAAGCACAGTAAGAGAATATTCTATCAACAGGAACTGGATTCGAACGCAAGCCTACTGCGATAGTATTATTTCAATTTGTCCATTACCATGTGGGTTTTGTCCATTTCCTTAGTGCAGAGCTGTGAATTATCAGCTTGGTTGGATATTACAAGAGATTATGCTAACAAAATTAGAAAGAAAAATGGTTGAAAACAAGGAAAAGATCTATTCAAAATTAGTTCAAACCAAATTTGTTTCTAAAAATGTAATAGAGTTAGCATGGAGGTAATAATAATAATAATAATAATAATAATAATAATAATAATAATAATAATAATAATAATAATAATAATAATAACAACAAAAATAATAACAAAAATAATAACAACAACAACAACAACAACAATAACAACAATAACAACAATAACAATAATAATAATAATAATAATAATAATAATAATAATAATAATAATAATAATAATAATAATAATTATATTTATGTGTTATAGCATAGCAATATCCCCGGGGATAGTATATGAGATAAAACAACCTCATTTTCGAGAATAGCTTGCAGGCACACACCTGTGCAATTGTACTATTTATACAATGACAAGACCATTGAGTTATTTCATTAAGGTATTTTTCTCTTCACCGCTAGTGACAAGTGAATGTTCGTTTAAATGAGAGTTAATTACACACCCAGGCGAACACTGTCGCTAGCAAGCATTCAGAAAAGTAGACAGCGTATTGACGGCCTCCACTAATGAATATAACCAACGGAACGTTGCCTGATGGTATTCGCCCAGTGTAATGGCTTTTCGAACAGTTGCATACAAGCATAATGAGCGAACGAATAATAACCTAATCTACAATCAAATGCGGTAACCCTCAGTAACGTAAATATATCCTCTCTCGTTTCATATGCGCTGGCCGCTTGTATCAATAATATATTTAGCAATCAATAAAAAAAATAGGACAACCATGCATTTACATGTTACCTACAAAAGTAAGAGATATGTGTATGTATTCAGATACGTAAGTGCGGGTGTCCGTGTATGATAGATAGATAGATAGATAGATAGATAGATAGATAGATAGATAGATAGATGTGTGTGTGTATGCGTGCGTGTGAACGTACGATATATATATAAATGTGTATACGAAGATATATAGCAACAAATGAAATGAAATTGCACATGAAAGCCTCTACAGAGAAATATCCAGGTATATATTTTATAGCATTGCCGCTCACGAATCTGTTTGTTGTAGTGAAATATTTATTAAAGTATAATCATTCCTCATTTTAGATCAGGAGAAGTTTGTATTACTAACGAGGACTTAAAACTGAAGGAGTATCAGAATAGTGGGGCCAGGAGGAAGTAAATTGCTTCGGTTGCTTCAAAGGGTTAATATACGGAAATTGAGACTAACTTACAGAAATCAACTCTTATATAAGTATAGAATAACAATTTCAAGTATCTATTCCCTATCACTGATTTATAAACCATTATGTTAAGTTCGAAACATGTCTTTAGATTTTCATTGAACTCTCTGCTAAAATGCTCTGTTTATAAATAAAACAGTAATCCCTCGACTACTGAATGTTACGTTCCAAACCTCCCGCGATAGGTGGAAATCCGCGAAGTAGAAACAGCACTGTACTGTATATATTTTTTTTATTACCTCCACCTTAGCGGATGAAAATTTCAGGGATGTTTGGCCTCGTGACTGGCACGGACTGATTAGATTTTTGGATCGATCCGATACCGGACAAGGATTTTGGATTATTTTTCCGTTTTTGTTTTACTTAATTATTGAGTGCAGTCGGGTTCATTTTCAGTATTCTCGTTCGTGAGAACAGTCGAGTTTATTTCAGATATTCTCATTTTAAAAAAACCATCTCTGGCTAATAGTTGAGTGGACGTTGGTGTTGCCTTGGCGAAGGTTTGCGCTCTCTGGGTGCTCTTGTTATTTTTATAATTTATCTATATTTATTTTATTATAAATGCAAAACGACACCACGGAGGAATCGATGTACGCTTAAATAATAAACCATGGTGAACCGCGATTGGTGAACCGCGATCGGTGAACCGCGATAGATGAACCGCGATAGATGAACTACGATAGATGAACCGCGATATGGCGAGAGATTACTGTATATTCGAAATAAATTTCAAGAGATACTTCCTCTAGTTATCATAACAGCTCATTTCTCCAAGTTAATTTCCAAATATATCTTTTATTTCTATTTCAATGAAATCCTTTGATTCGTATTTTTTTACTTTATTTTATTCTGCTTTTGTTTGTAAAGAATTTTACGGGCGAGTTGAATGCATTTTGCTGTTGTTTTGACCGTTTCCGTCTGTCTCCGGTTTTAACACTATAACGTTTCATCTTTTATCTTTTACTTGTTTCATGTTGACTGTCCCCTGGGGACGCACCTCCAAAGGTTTCAGGCGAACTGATCAAACCCAGTACTTACTTTTTAAAGTCTCATTTTTATATTATCGGTGTCTTTGGCGGACATAATCAAACCAAGCACATGTGTTTAAGCAGAGGAGGGAGAGCAAACATAACGATGCACACACGTTCGTTCTATTTCAAAAATGATTTTTATTTCTTAATTCCTCGCTACATCCTAAACAAATGGCCCCTCATTAGCAGCACCATTTCGTTATTTGCTTTATAATACAATGGAAGGAAATTGCTTATTTCTTCTAGTTTCGATATTTGTATAAATGAACTTCAGTATATGATCGCAAGAAGTAAACAAATACACGCGAATGGCATACTTTAGAATGTTTTAACAGATAATGCTAATTTTCATATCATATCGACAGCGTCTTCATACGCGGACATTTTATATTTTGAATTTTCTTCCTTGCTACGTGACTTTTAGTACGGCATTCCATTTGGTGATGATGAATGTATTTCTGATAAAAGTAACCTGCACTAATTTTAGTTGTATATATTTGTAATTAGGGTATATTGTTCAAGTGTTGCATCTCCCAAACAAATTACCTATTGTCATGGATATCATCATCTCTCGTGGTTTTATTCATTGGTAATGCATGGAATACACACACACACACACACACACACACACACACATATATATATATATATATATATATATATATATATATATATATATATATATATATATATATATATGTATATATATGCATACATACAAATACAATCATACACATACACACACACATATATATATATACACATACAAACATATATATATATATACATACATATACAAACATATATAAGATATATATATGCATGTATAAATATATAAGATATATATACATGGTTTAATTATTCTTATTTTAGACAACTTTTGTAAATAACGCTATCAGCACAAACTACAATAAATTAGTGTACCTCTCGTATCGTTGAAGCTATATTCTGTTTACTGTGTATTTACTGTAAATCAAAAAAATGTAACATAACAGAATGGACTACGCTATATTTCATCCATAATTACAAATGATCGTACGTTAATTTATTGAAGAATATCTCTCCATTTGATGTGTCTCGTATGGTACACAATACTCATTACGATTTATTTTCGCATCGTCATTGTGGAACGTACTATACATAAGGCGTGGTTGAGAAGAATTTACATCACGCTATGGAATTCCTTTTTATGGGCAATAAATTGAACTCATACGCTTTTCCCCTACTTATATTAGTGTAGCTTAAAACACCAAAGTATGGCCATATTTTCGCATTGTTGTATGGTATACATGAATATTTATTTATCTGAGAAAATTCCCCCTCTCCATCTCCGCTAACGAATCATGAGATTGCATTGAAGGAAATATGGTGCCGCGATTTCCTTTAATTAAACCGTTTAAAAGCTGTTATATGTGGAATAAAATGCCTAAAGCATAGAAACTGATGATTATCTGTCTCGGCTGCAATTACTTTCCCTGGTGCTTTCTAGAATATTTTGACAACTGGAAGGGCTCTTACCCGTTAAAGAGAAAGTAAGAGTAGAATCGATAGTGTTGCGTGTTCTGCGCTTCTTCCAGAATTCCAAAATATGTATTCTTCACTCTTTACATCAATCAATCTTTGTAATTGAGGAATTATCATACAAATCCTAGTATACCATTTGTTATGTCTATGTATAATATCAAAAAAGCGTAGTGGGGTCTTGTCCAATCTACTTTGAGCGTGCATATTCACACCAGATCAGAATGCAAAGTCTGTATCATTTCGAGGTATTGAACACAGTTTTACGGCACACTTTCAGCTGCTTTGTCATGTCCTTCTTACTGTCTCCAACTGATTCCAAAGCAAGAATCAGCTCACTGTTTGCTTTGGACGCCATGCTTGTTTAGAAACCTGTTATAGACACATGAACGAAAGACAGGTACAAATCTTTATGTAACATGTAGATAATATTACCTGAACAGATATTCTTTAGGAAGGGTTTTAAACACAGGTAAATCTTTCTGGGACACCATGATGCACCTGGATGCACTCCAAGATGTTCGACAGGATAAATTACGGTCAGCAATGCATTAATCTCATCAAGAAGGATATAAATAACAAACTCATCAAACAGACATATTAACAGGAATACAAAGTCCTATAAAATGTAACTTATTTATATTCATATGCACACATGCTTACACACACTCAGATATGTGACGTGTAAATATAAACATTATATACCTACAAAAACACACACACGTATACAAACACATATACATAGACATGCATTAATATACAAGCACATACACACAAATATATACATATGCATATATACAAATATATACATAGACATATATATATATATATATATATATATATATATATATATATATATATATATATATATATATATATATATATACATATATACATATATGTATATACTTTTTCCCTTATATAAACATATATATATATATATATATATATATATATATATATATTCTGCGAAGTAGATGGCTCTTTCGAAGCGCCGGGTGTTAAAACACGTGACAGTCAGAGTCATAAAGACATGAAACAACTCACCCCAAGTCCTATCCAAGAGTGATGGACATCGATGTTTCGCAATGTTTGTGGCTTATCAACATCACGTGCCTAAACGGAACCGGAGGCTAGCTGAATGGCCTGTCCATGACTATACGTAAAATGGTGTGAAAATCTTCTGCTGGAATCCACGAACGATGCACACGTAGGAATAAATTCAAATCGGAATTACAAAAAGCGCTAATGTTGCAAGCATTATCGAATACGCATATACAACAGGTGAAGGTGGTGGGGGGTACGAAGCTTGCTTCCCAAACACATGGTTCCGGTTTTCCTCACACTGCGTGGCAACTTGTGCAAATGTTTACTACTACAGCTTCAGGCCGACCAAAGCTTTGTAAGTGAATTTGGTAAATGGAAAATGACTACAACTTTCAGTTGCTTTAATACACGGCGCTTGGAAAGAATCATCTCTTCCGCGCCAAACTGCATCCGACCGGATATTTATGCGTTTTCGTTAATGTTACTTGCTTCTAATTCATATTTAAATATATACATATAAATGCATATATAAATGTAGAAGTAGAAGTAAGGGTGACTCAAGTTTCGAGAGTTTATACATATATATATATATATATATATATATATATATATATATATATATATATATATATATTTATTTATGTGTTTCAGCCAAGTGGCTGCGGTCATGCTGGTGCACCACCGTGATTTTCACGTTCCTCGCATGGCTCTTCTCCCCCACATGACATGGTCCAATCAAGAGTTTTGATGGCACATCTGGTGTATAAGAGAATTTAACATAGCTGCCCTAAACTGCGTCTCATTACGAGCCATTGGTTCGTCTGGTACCGTGGAGAGGAAAGTGTCAAGTTTTGTCTTGAAGACCTCCGTATCCATGTCTTGCATGTCTCTCAAATGTTTTGGCAGGGCATTGAAGAGCTGAGGTCCTCTGAAACCGAGGCTGCTGCAGTATCTCGTTCTTATGTGAGATGCAGTGGACGGTACCTTTGGCACCATGCAGTGGCGACCCGTGCGGGCGTTCCTGTAGTACTTGATTTCAAAGTTTGGCACCAGTCCTTCCAGTATTTTCCATATGTATATTATTACATATCTCTCCCGCCTGCGCTCCAGGGAGTAGAGACCTAGTGCCTTCAGTCGCTCCCTGTAGTTCATCTGTTGGACTGTGGCGATCTTTTTTGTATAGTGCCGCTGAATTGCCTCGAGTTCTGCTGTCCGCTTAACACTGTGTGGTGACCACGACTGAGAGCAATAGTCTAGGCGGCTCAGAACAAATGTCTTCCACAGAGTCAACATGACTTTTTGATCCCTTGTACGGAATGTCCTCAGTATCCACCCTGCCAGTTGTCTGCACTTTGCTGTCAACTTGACAATGTGCATGTGAAATGATACATCACTACACATGTTGATGCCCAGATCTCTTACTGTTTGTGGTTCTGGGATTGCAGAATTATAATTAGGGTTCAGCAAATAGAGGAGGAATTCGTGTTCTCACTCGTGTGTATAAATTTGGAAGTGCTGTTTTTTTGGGATATTAGTTATTCGATGTCCCTTGGTCGAATGCGTATCTAATTATTAGTCCTTTCAAACTTATATGTGAAATAATACACTGAAGAGGGAAATAAGTGAGTAAGTTTGGATTTTACATCTCTTTAATCCCGAAACGCGTATGTAGTTAATCAAAGTCGGGTAGATTCGTTATTTTTTCTCTTTACCTACGTAAAATAAGAGTATTGCTGTCTGGGAGACATCTTATGGTAGAGGAATAGTATTTAACTGCTATTTCTAAATTTCGGTATGTGTTGAAGCATATACTTATAAAAGTTTTGTATAATGTTACTGATAAAGGTTATTTTAACATACCGTACTACTTGGTAAAATTGTAAATTATTAATTAATTAATTTTACCCTTTATTATTATTGAATGTATATATATTTCTATATATATGTATGTATATGCATATACGTATATATATATAAAATTTTATATATATAAAATTTATTAATGAGGGTAGAAATTGATATTAATCAATTAAAACCAGTGGTCCAGCATATTGAAAAAAAACGAAGATTAAAATTATATTACATACAAAAAAAAGAGAAATGACCAGCAAAAGTGGACTCCTATATGCTAGAAATAGATGCCGAATCATCTAACCAAGAAAAATATGTTCTCAGTAAAAATTTAGCGACACAACAGACTGTAAAAGGGCAAGACAAGTGTCGCTAAATTTTTACTGAGAACATATTTTTCGTGGTTAGATGATTCGGCATCTATTTTTAGCATATAGGAGTCCACTTTTGCTGGTCATTCCTCTTATTTTTGTATGTAATATATATATACTCTCTTACTCCTTTACTTGTTTCAGTCATTTTGATTGCGCCCATGCTGGAGCACCGCCTTTAGTCGAGGAAATCGACCCCAGGACTTATTCTTTGTAAGCCTAGTACTTATTCTATTGGTCTCTTTTTGCCAAACCGCTAACTTACGGGGACGTAAACACACCAGCATCGGTTGTCAAGCGATGGTGGGGGGACAAATACACACATATATATATATATATATATATATATACATATATACGACGGGCTTCTTTCAGTTTCCGTCTACCAAATCCACTCACAAGGCTTTGGTCGGCCCGAGGCTATAGTAGAAGACACTTGCCCAATGTGGCATGCATTGGGACTGAACCCGGTACCATGTAGTTGGTAAGCAAGCTACTTACCACACAGCCACTCCTGCGCCTATACATATATATATATATATTGTGTGTGTGTGCGTCGGAACGTGCGTGCGCGAGCACTTATATAGCGAAACTGTCCAGACACCAGTTTCAAACATGAATATATGAGAATATCACTAGACAAAAAAAATAAAAACTGTTCCATTATCAAGCTGACTTTCTAAAAAGTTTAACCAAAGTTTGTTTTTTGGTTTGTTTGTTTTTTTCATCAGAGAATCACGAATTTTTCTCCTGGTGTTATTTAGATTTATTTTCAACAATATATGCTTCGAATACTTACGCACGCACGCACGCACGCACGCACGCACGCACGCACGCACGCACGCACGCACGCACACACACACACACACACACACACACACACACACATGCACATATCGACACAGACATTAGTATATATATATATATATATATATATATGAGTGTAAATTTATGTATGTGTCGACGTGTTTATATTTCTGTTTCTGTAGCCAAACTGTATTGAAAAAAAAACTATAATCCGATTTTTTCACATTAAAATATCCTGTGATATTTGTTGAGACGAAACTGCTTAGATATTACCTTCTTATCCTCGGCATCTTAAATGTAGGAAATTTAATATCCACTTTGGGATAGGCAGCTATTGATACTCTTGTTGGTGTGTGGCTAATGGCAGGAGTATGGATTCGACTCCACAGACCTCACCTAGTTGTCACGTTCGATCGACCTGTATAACAAATGCATTTCCCTTTATTTTCTAAGCACAACATCTATGCGAATACCTGTTAGATGTGGACTACTCGAAATGAAATGGTTCTCACAATCAATGTTACTTGATTCTTTCTTAGAACTGCATTCTGTCAACAAGTATCTATTCTGAGACCCATACGATATCAACGAGTTGTTGGTTCATTTGAGTTATCACTTCTATTTGTCAACAAGAAAAACAAACATTCTCTGAAAATATTAAGTATTTACGAAGTTTTGTTACGTCGATGTAATATAACATTTTAATCTGTATAAGGACTTAATTTACTTTCGTTTTGAAAACTGCTTTCTAATCAATACAGTCAGCGCCATCTACCGTAACGAAACTAAATGGGACGACGACTGAGATGACAAATTTTATCTACCTCTTTATGAACATACATGTTTATGAACTTCTAAAGTATATTTTTACTTATGTTACGTGATGCCCATTCTATGCATCGATCAAATAAGTTTTAAAATCAATTTCTTCCAATTGGGAACACTTAACTCATAATTGACCATTTCGCACCGTTGTGTTGTGCTTGCAATAATTTATATTTTAATGAAGACACTTCTTTGGTTCCAAAGACTGTCAGGTCATTTTTCAATTTACAAATATAAAGGTCACACAGGAATTCTGAAATTTTGCTGAAAGACTTATATTTGATTTCATCCTCCATAGCCACATAGAATAAATTTAATTCATTTTCAATATTTTCTTAATAAAATACTTTGTTGGTTTGCTGATTCTGTTATTTCAATTTTATCATCATTTCAATTGGCTATTCGAATTTCGTAAGCTTTACTCATTTAATAATGTTTTGCTTAAAGCCACAAGAAAAAATATTTATATTTTATGAGTTACTTAAACGGCAAATCGGTTAAGTTATTTCAGATAAAAATTCCATTATGCTTTTATTTTCAAACTCTGAAATATTTTCTATATTACTAATGTAATCGAAAATATTCATCCATGAAAATTTACTTTCACCAATTGAATGAGATGATGACGTTTGAAAGACAAAGAAGAGAAGCAGACTGAACAGAATTCAACGCAGTAGGCCGACAAAGAAAGACAGACGCGTATCACAAGTATTAAGTAATGTTAAATAACGCTATTTACAATTAACGTCATATTCACACAACAGATTCATACAACACAATTAGATCCACAAAAAACCTTTCCCTAACAGACAGTTGCAGGATGGGTCGAAGCGATCGTCGTACTGAATAAAGACTAGTGATAAATTCATCTTCCTTTTCCTTCAATTATCATTATTATTATTATTATTATTATTATTATTATTATTATTATTATTATTATTATTATTATTATTATTATTATTTTTATCATCATTATTATTATTATTATTATTATTATTCAGTAGTTTTATTTTTATAACGTGCTTTCACTTCACTACCGAGCGCAGCTCTGTGCGCCTTGGGTATGTGCTGTGGTTTGCTGTGGTGCTCTTATGTTTACTGTATTGAAAGTGTTTTGCGTAGAATGTGTGCAGTACCCAGTAGTGCAATTTTCTGTATGTTATATATATTTGTAAGTCCTGGTGTTTTTGTTATGTATTTGTCTGAATATTTTTTTATTATACCTAAGGCACCTACTATGATAGGAATTGTTTCTGTTTTTAGATTCCACATTCGAGTTATCTCTATTTCCAGGTCTTTGTATTTTGAAAGTTTTTCCATTTCTTTTAGAGAAACGTTGTCATCTGCTGGTATTGAAACATCAATTAGAAGGCATTTTTTTCCTTCATGATCTTTGACAACTATATCTGGTCTATTTGCCTTAATTTCTCTATCTGTGTGTATTGGCATATCCCAGAGTATGGTTGCTTTCTCGTTTTCTGTGACCTTTTCTGGCGTGTGTTTATACCATCTTTTTTCTGTTGCTATTCCATAATGTTGGCATAGCTTCCAGTGTATATAGGTCCCAGCTCTGTCGTGTCTGTGAATATATTCCTTCTTAGCCAGGACTGGGCAGCCAGAGATAATATGATTTATTGTTTCATTATTATTATTATTATTATTATTATTATTATTATTATTATTATCAATATTATTATTATTATTATTATTATTATTATTATTATTATTATTATTATCATTATTATCATTATTATTATTATTATTATTATTATTATTATTATTATTATTATCATTATTAATATTATGATTCCTGTAGTTGTTGTTATTATATATATATATATATATATATATATATATATAAACAAATAGTAAATGAGTATATGCATATATACGTACAGGTATGTGCATACCGACATCCACCTGTATGTATAGGTGCATATCTGGGTACAGGACATTGCAAACAATACGTAGACGAGAAAACACACAAGCCACATAGAGAACATTTTCCTTCATCAGCTACCCCCGTTTTAACACCGGCGTTTCGAAGAGCTGGGCAGGACGCATCATTAAAACGGCTCTTCCCATGGACAGCAAATTAAATTTGTATACACAAATTAAATCTTGCCATGGAGGAATGTAGTGGCGGACAAAAAACAAGACAGGAAAACAAACGGAAAAGGCTTTACGGCCAGACGAGAAAAAATATGTGTGTATGAACGCTGTGAGGCACGAACTTGAAAGTAGGGACGAGGTAGTTCGCGTGTTTGCTCGGCGATAGCTAAGGAAGAAAAGGATTATTGACCGGAAGCATGTGACCATGCCGATGTAAGGGGAAGAGAGAGAGAGTGGTAGAGGGAGAAACAAAGGGAGGAAGTAGAAGAATAGGTGAGCAACGAGAGGAAAATAGAAAGAGAGGAAGTACGAGGGGGAAAAAGAGATACGTAGTAGTAACAGAGGAAGAACGAGAGGGGTAAAGCGAGATACGTAGTAGTAAAGAGGAAGAACGAGAGGGGGAAAAATGATAGAGGAAGAGAAAGAGAAAGAGAAAGAGATAGAGTAGCATCGGAAAATATGAAGTTACGAAAACTACTTACAATTGGAGACGCTGCGTTCAGTCATGTAAAAACAGTGTGAGTGTGTGTGTGTGTATGTATATATATATATATATATATATATATATATATATATATATGTATGTATATATGGAAGCATATATATATGTATATATATATATATATTCATACGTACATACATACATACATACACACATACATACATACATACATACATACACACATACATACACACATACATACATACATACACACATACATACATACATACACGCACACGAATTGCACTGAAAAGGAATTCGATCTTGCTTTCCCCTCCAGAACGGATGCTGCGTGGAGCCGATTGAGTCAGTTCTGTGAATAGTCATGAAAGACTGTGGTGTAACAATCCAAGAAGTGGGAATCTGCACAGGGTCAGTAGACTCCATTTCATCAGAAGATTTTGGTGAGCTGCGAGTGTTGGCGAAATTCGTTCCCAGAAAAAGCAACGCGGCATGGAGATCGCTCAGTACATGCTGGACTGTCCAAAGCACGATCCGGACTTCATGAGACATGGCTCTATGGTCTCTGCTCAAAGAGTTCTGTCATCTTGCATGAAAACGTGTATTGCGTCCAACCACGACGCAATACACGTTTGTTCTCTAAGTGTAGCATACGGAAACTGAAGCGCGGCGTACTGGCGTGAAAATTTCTACGTATGCGCAAATCATTCAGCCAAATCATTCAGCCCACGTCGCATTAGTTTGGGCGGAAATATATATATATTTATGTGTATATATACCTATATAGACAAGTATATGTGTTTAAGTATTTTTAATAATCGATATACTGAGGAAGATATCAAAAATCATATTTCTTTGAGATTCCCGACTTGTGACTCCATTATCTCAAACATTCATGGTATATATACACAATGATCAGTGGAGTAAATGAAACAGGTATGATAAGTTAGGTTGTTTTTCTTATTCTTGGATGATAAGGCTCTCAGAATATGTGCAATTTCATGAATCCTACCTCTCTAATTTACAGTCGTGTGGTGTGTATGATTTCGTAAATCAATGAGATGCATAGGCACCACGACGCCTAAGCGGAACATATGCATATGGGAAACATCTGTCGGCGTATAAATCTAAACGCCTTGGCATTAAAAGTACTTAAGTTCGTTGTTAAATTTCGGCTAAACGCATAATTAAATTTCGCACAATACTTAACGCTAGAGCTGAATGAAATATGAATGGTAATAACATGACAATGCTCTATATCTTCTGATAAAACTAATGAAATGTGTGTTCCTCGGACGAGATGTTGAGCATGGAATGCTCATTTTGCTCGCGTTTCTATTTGTTCTGATATAGTTCGTTTTTATTTTTAAAATGCATTTTGGATTTTTATGATTATCAGCACTCGTTGCTCACAAAATTATTCTAACAAGCTAAACTGCTATAACTCCTTTGGATACTTATTTTTAATATTCGTAGAATACAGTAGATTCAAATTCCGCCGAGGTCGACTTTGCCTTTCATCCTTTTCGGGTCGATAGATTAAGTACCAGTTACGTACTGAGGTCGATCTAATCGACTGCCCCCCCCTCCCCTAAAATTTCGGGCCTTGTGCCTAGAGTAGAATATTTAGAGAATAGATTGTATATATAGTATGATGTTAAATTGTACGCCCACGTCATTCAGATCGAGACATGGAACCCAATCAGCAAAACTAGCGAATAATGCTAACAATAAAATAGTTTCCTTTCACTTGATTCAAAAGTAATTGTTTGCGTATTTAATTTACAATGATGATCTGTTTTATAAAGAATTTTATTACACAATTACAAACAACTGAGATAAAAATATAGAGGCGGATGAGTTTCAATAATTATTCGCAATTCATGTTCCTCGATATTTTTTAACCTACTCGTTTGTAATTGGTATCCATTATCAAATAGAACAGGAATAATCTAAATACACGAGCTGTACTGCATCGGTTAATTGTATATATGCACTAAAGACTACAACCATATAAACTGATTGGAAGGAAGAAAAATTCCAGAAACAATTGATTCGTATTAAATTAAATTAATGAGAATTTTTCTGATACATTTCGCCAACTTTTACTCACAATTCACAAAAGAAAAAAAATCAGTTATAATTTTCCGAATTTGACTTTATTTCCTTATATATTAATCGATCAATTTAAAGTTGAACAGCTTTAGTATTTTCAAACTTCATGCTACCATCGTATAATAGCTTGATTGCGCGAAGCTTCGAAAACACTGCCAATACTATTCTTGTTAAACAATAATTATGTCGCACTCCAAAAAGGTATGAAGTATTCCTTCAGATTAATGTAAAATTGTCTTTATTATACAATTAAACCTTGGGAGAGGCATTATGCCGGTAATAAACACACGCACTGGTTCAGTCCTTTATTAATTTATATAGTTTTTTGTTAAATTATTTCATTGCACTCTTGCAATCTCTTCAGTAACTTGTCTCTCCACTTCCATTTATTTTGAATATATGATCTGGCGTTGTTTTGGCGTTGTTTCGAAACTGTTTGGTATGAGCATGTGAGTGTGTGCAAGCTCGTATGTGTGCACGCTCATTTGTGTGCACGCACTTATGTGTTCGTGCTTATATGTAAGTATGTGCGTCCATATGTGTGTTTGTAACAATTTCGTTTATATCAGATCAGATAGAGACTTTTTAATTAATTTATTTACGTTCATATTCCGCATCATATGTGTGAACAACACATGCAACCATGGGCAATTGTAAGGCCCTCATCTACGTGTATTTGGTGTTTAAAATTGGTTGCGTTTCAGTTATGAGGACCGACTCCTGTATTTGTCGCAACGATGCGTCACCGGGGTGTCTAGACAGGATTTCTATGCTAATTCCGTCCAGTACACCACCATGTTGTTCTTTGGCGTGCTGGTAGAGCACCGAGGTTTGTTTTTGATTATTATAGTCCCTCCAATGTTCGTTTACACGCTCTGCCAAACTTCTTGCCGTCTCACCTATGTATGTCGTGTTTCTGTTTTTACACTCACCATCCATACAGCTTATTTTGTAGACTACATTTCTGGCTTTGCAGTTGGCACCAGGACTATTTTTGCACACAATGCAACTCTCCTCAACACACCTTGTTCTTCTGAAGGGATATGTTTTACATATTATTGATCTAATTGATCTCCCTGGTTTTTCTATAATATTTATCCTCAACTTGGTACTTTTGAGGATTTTTCGAAATCTGCGGGCCAGTTCTCCGTGTGGCGTGGCGTCCACAAACATTACTCCCTGGAACTTGTCGGTATTGTACCACGTAGTCTTTTTGTTTCTTTTGTCACTAATCCTTTGTAGTCTATTCCACTGTTTGTTACGGTATCTAGGTTGTGTTCCATTTGTATCTTTGACAACAATCTCCTCAAATTTCTTGTTAGCTCCTCTGTATACCCGGATTCTATCTTTTTGGCTGTATCCCGAAAATTGCATGCGATGCATGAAGTCTTGAATATGTTTTTGCCCCTCCCATGGACTGCACAGCGGGGATATGTTTTTCATTATTCTAACCAAATCGGCTACTAATATATTGATTTTCACACTGTGTGATAGAGCCGAATTCTTATGGATAACATACTTTGAAGATATAGGTTTCATATAATGTGAGTGGAGGATTTGAACTTTGTCATTAATTGTCTTTATTATAGCTGAACATAAAAGAAAACATTTATATATGTTTGTGTGTGTGTATGAGAGAGAGAAAGAGAGAGTGTGTGTGTGCGCGCGCGTGTGTGTGTGTGTGTGTGTGTGTGTGTGTGTGTGTGTGTGTGTGTGTGTGTGTGGTCTACCACCGCTTCACCACCGGTGCTATTCCGTTTACGACCCAGTACTGAAGTATTAGTATTAGTATTATTTTAGTAATATGCACATTGGAACGTCGCATCATTTCTCATGTGGACTGCTTGGGAACTCTCACCATTGAACTACGTGTTATTTTCGTCGTACAAGTATGTGTGTATATTATTGCATGTGTGCGTATGTTTATATGTATATGTGTATATATGTATATGTGTGTGTTTTTTCTGTATGTATATGTATGTATATATCGATGTATATATATATATATATATATATATATATATATATATATATATATGTGTGTGTGTGTGTGTGTGTGTATGTGTGTGTGTGTGTGTGTGTGTATATGTATGTATTTATCTGTCTGTATATATATATATATATGTATATGTGTGTGTGTATCTGTATGTATATATGTATGTATAACAGTATTTGTGTATATCTATGAGAGTATATGCATGACTATATATGTGTGTACATATGATTGTATATGTCTTTCAATGTATTTAAATACACATATTCTTGATTGAATGACCCTGTAACATCTTTTCTCTTCCACTCTTTTCTTTACCAATCAGCACCCTTTCCCATCACCCTCCGCCACCTCTCCCTTTTATCAGAACACCTCTCACCTCCCACAAGCTGCTGCTCGCTCCGCCCAAATTGTCCGAATCTTGAGAAGCTTTAATCACCTTCTTAAGCGTCTTACATTTCTTCACCTCATTACACTCCTTATTCTCTCTCACCTCTTCTCTCTGTCTGACTTCATTTGCATGCGCGCGTCTGTGTGTGTGTGTGTGTGTGTGTGTGTGTGTGTGTGTGTGTGTGTATGTGTGTGTGTGTGTGTGTGTGTGTGTGTGTGTGTGTGTGTGTGTCTGTCTGTCTGTCTTATATTCTTATTGATAGAACGCTTCACTCTTTTATATATATATTTCAGTCTATAAAACTGCGGTTAGGCGGCAGCACCACTTTGAGCAATATTTTAAACCTGATACTTATTCTATCTTATGCCAATTCGCCAAGTCACGTGGGTGAAAACACACCAAGCGGCATATATATATATATTGACTTGACCTAATTACCGCTTACTTTTCACTTGGCTTGGACATCCTTCAAGTAAACAAGCAAAAATCTATTGCAAGATGGAATATATATACCTCTGCCACCTAAGCTAAATCAACTTTCGTTCCAACATAAATTTCCGGATTATTCACACAAGGATTAATTTGCACGAATTTCTACACGGATATTTACCACTGGAATGAAACTACTCTTCAAGTACTGTTCTCTCTTTTTTCAGCACATCACATTCTTTACCACTTCATACTAAATATATCCGCCTATGGATATAATAATAGATTACTATATTTTTTCTGTCTCCGATGAAGGGAAGTACTAGATCTTCCCAGAAACAGCTGTAAGACTCTATCCATAAAATTCCTCAACCTTACCTTTGCTCTCTTTATCCTTTTGTTTTTATATATTTACACACATATATATATATATATATATATATATATATATATAAACGACGGATTTCTTTCAGTTTTTGTCTACCAAATCCTCTCGTAATGTTTTGGTCACCACTAGGCTATAGAAGAGGACACATGCTCAAGGTTTCATGTAGAAGGAATGAACCCAGAGCCATATGCTTGGGAGACGAATGCATACATACATATATATACATATATACATGTATATACATGTATATACTGCTAATTCCTATATATTTATGATTATAAATGGTTTTACCGATAAGGTTTTTTCATACTGAGCTACCCGGCAAAATTGTTAATTATTAATTTTATTACTAATTGACGATTCCCTGCCCTGTATATATATATCTATATCTATATATATATATATATATATATATATGTGTGTGTGTGTGTGTGTGTGTGTGTGTGTGTGTGTGTGTGTGTGTGTGTATGTGTGTGTGTGTGTGTGTGTGTGTGTGTGTGTGTGTGTAGATACACATCCATGTCCGTACTTTAGCATACATGTGCTTATGTATAGGTTTATATATGTGGGTGTCTCTTCTTCAAGCCTTTAGTATTCCTTATTCGTTTGTTGCCCTGTCTGGTTATGAATGAAGCTTAACAGATATCGAATGTTTCTCTTCGCGTAGTGACTCAATGGTATCCAAAGAAATCTTTCAGTAACAGATGTGAATTAATAATATATTGTTGAACATTTTTCATTAATAAATTTAATATTGTGCAGTTACTCTTTTATTTTAATCGATTGGCTGAGAATAGGCATAAACAATGCGTAGGCGATATATGCAACCTAATTTAGAATACTAGTAATATTTGGGATGTAGTAATCCTCCATGCTGGTGTGTTTACATCCCCGTAACCTAGCGGTTCGGCAAAAGTGAGCCGACAGAATAAGTACTAGGCTTACAAAGTATAAGTCCTGGGGTCGATTAACTCGACTAAAGGCGGTGCTCTAACATGACTGCACTCAAATGACTCATTTTTGACACCTTATATATTTGACACCTAAATGTGGCTAACCCTTAAGGGTCGATGCCACTGTAGCTTGTAGCCCCAGGAAGACATCCCCTCCAACTAGCTATTCACACACTATCTGCACCCTGTGAGTAGCATTGACTCTTAAGGGTTAACCACATTTAGGCGGCATATATACTTCACGATGTCATACGCTTGCTGTTTATATCTCGCTCGAAGATTTATTATTGCTTATATATATATATCTATATATATATATATATATATATATATATATATATATATATATATATATATATATATATATATATATATATATATATATGCATGTATGTATGTATGTATGTATGTTTATATATATATATAGATATATAGATATATATATATATATATATATATATATATATATATATATATATAGATAGATAGTAAATCGAAAAGATGCGAAGAACAAACACAAAGAAAACACACGAGGACATGGTACATGTAAAGTATTAGCGGACGCTCAGGGAAGGGAAGAAAGGTGGTTTTATGTTTCGAGCAAAACCCTTCTTGAGAAACAGGAGACAGAGGAATGTTCAAGAGAAAAGGAAGACGGGGGAAAAAAATCGCCAACGATTCGCATGTAATTTTCATTTTGAAATGTATACACACACACACACACACACACACACACACACATATATATATATATATATATACATATATATATATATATATATATATATATATATATATATATATATATATATATATATATATATATATATATATATATATATATATATATTGCAGCCTGTAACATTCGTAACATTTGGTAATCTATGTCTTTGAAAATTTGCAACAAAGATATAGGAGCGAAGTATTCTGCAAAAATTCAGTACGATGATGAAAGACAGAAAGAGTTATTTTGCCGCAACCTTCCTACTTTTAAAACGAAGCACTACCATCGTGATTATACTACTCCTATCACCGGTGCCGAACGAAACCCTAGCAACAGCAACGATGAAGCCAATGAAAAGAACAACAGCGCGACCCCGAAAACGAAAACAACGAAATTCAGAACGCACAGCTGAAAAACGTGGAAAATCAAATTGTCTTTCAAACGCACACACACATTTTGTATAACTCAGCCAACATCTCGTTTGACGCCAATACAAACCGAAATAAATGATAAAATAAGTACCAGTGTAACACTGAGGGGGATATTACTGACTTACCCCTCCCCTAAAATTTCTGGCCCTCTGTCAAAATTTGAAACCATTATTATTATTATCATTACCATTGTCATCATCATCATTATCATTTCCATCATCATCATCATTATTTTTCGGACCCGATTTAAAACCAGTGAGTCCTGAAACATTCCAAATTTTAATTGGTCTAATAGAAAAATACTGTTCGAATGTCGAAAAGGTTATGTGCTACAACCTATTTCCATTTCATTAAATCGTGTTTTTATTTTACGGAAATTGAAAAGAAGATCATCAGTTTTCAGATCGATATTTCCATATGCGATTCTGTAGACTATGATTAAATGATTCACTTAAGTCAAGTGATCAAAGAATAGTTGTATTTTATTTCAGGTATTCTACAAGTAAATTGTCTTTGGATAAATTTGATGAAGTGGATGTTTTTCTTAAAATGAGCAAACTAAATTTGTGTTGCGTATTCCAATATGAATCCAACAAATAATTTAAAACATTTTTTCTTATCATGTGCTATAAATGAGCTGAGGAGACAATCTATTCTTATAGCAGATTTCTTAGTTATATGAATGCAGTGTTTCGAGTAATTCTTATCGCTTCTCTCAAATACATTTAAACTCTCTAAACCTGTACCTTCAATACTATACGTTGTCATCGGATTGTTAAGTTGAAATTACAGCACACACACAACAAGAAAAAAATTAATAATTTGAAAAGCTGCAATTCATTTGGTCAGATAAATGAGCTATGGAACCCAAGGTAGCCAGAAAGCTTGGAATTGCCGGGAGTTAAACACACAGAAAGGAATTTCATTACTATTTTGGACAAACTAATCTACAGTTTAGAGAAAATGCATATCTAAATTCTATAGTTTTTGTCAATTTTCTTAACTACTTGAATTATAGATTTCCTTCCCATGTCCCTTCTCTCTGTTTATCTGATGATAAGAAGATAACACTCTGGGTATTTTACTAAATCTGTTTCTTTATTTCTTTCCATTAGGTTTATTTGGGGTATTTTTTTCTTTTTGCTAGTTTTTTTTTGCTTTTGTTTTGCAATAGGTTTGTTTGACTTTAGTTTTATTTTCTTCACTTAGATCTTCTTGTATAATTTACTCTAATGCAGTTGCAGCAATCATGTCCACCAGTCCTATAATCTACGATTGTATGTAATCTGTGTCTTTCTATTACTTTTCCGATTATACTTTACTTATACTCCCTGTTTACTAGTTCCAACTGTTCCTGTTAACTCTTTTCTGCTTATATGAATTCCTGATAATTATTTAGATAGATTTTGATACGTCTGGTTTCAAATAATTAGCAAGAGCATAGCTTCTTTTCGCTTTCGACATTTGCAAATACGTCCTCCTCACATCGTTTCCAAAATATAATAGTAAACACCAAAAGCCTGCCACACACGCTAACGACGTTGTGAAGTATGACATTTCTTACTGGGTTTAATAGTGCTCACCCGTGGTAAGAGAGAACAAAAGCTTAATGCTGGTAAATAGAAACAGGTGACCTAGTTCTGTAAATATACCACACTCACCAAATTCCAGCCTATTTCTTTTCTTTTCGTCTTTTTCTTTAGCAGTTGATTTGTTTTGGCTCAGAGGAAGATAACACTGCGTTGTTGGCTCTTTATATTTTCAATCGATCAAATCAATCGATAGATAAAAATGAACAGTTAAGGCACCGAAATGCGTACCTGAAACAACTGTAAAACTATAATAAATATATCAATGGACATAATCCTTATAACCCATTATTTCTGTCTAAACATTATATCGGAGACGTTGAGGGAAAATTTACATACAGATATAACAACCATCTTTCGAATTTTAAGTACTGTGAAAAGAGATATTCAATGACACCCCCAGGTTCAAACTGGAAATTTAAACACGAAGGGACCCGTTTTGAGATCGAATGGAAAATCCTCTCGAAAGCCAGACTCTATATTTACCGGTCCCAAAAATTTTCGGTATAGGCTTTTGAAAAACCTATATCTCATAGAGAACTTGAGAAGCTTCAATGAATCCGTAAATTCCAGAAACAAGGTTTCTTTAGTATGTCCACGTTTCAAGAAATTCATTTTATCGGAACTTAAAAGTAGGCTTCCAGACATCTTGTTTACGTTTTCTTAGCATTATTGTAACTATAATTATCTCCCTTGAGCTTTTTCTTCTTGTCTTCTTCCTTATCAGCATCTCTTGTTTAAACGACAATTGACAAACGGTCTTGTTCTCAGCTTGAAAAATAGTGAAATAAATTATTATTTCGACTAGGTATATATATATATATATATATATATATATATATATATAAATGGAACAAAGACGCAATAGAGGACATTAAAACATTCGGACAGATAGAGGATACAAAGGCGGACAAGAGAAACAATTAGAACAGGCCAAAAAAAATGGATCATTCGTGGCTTTCTTTCTTCAGTCAAGTTCCAGAAGTCACGACCATTTCGGGCAGTTACACTTGAGACGGTTCGATCTGGTTGCCCCCCCCCCCAAAAAAAAAGTCTCAGCTAAGAGCATTAGACTCCTTTGTAAGAAAGCTAGCGAATGTGTACGGCAACAAAGACAAAAAAAAGACGGAGAACATGGTACACAATTACGAATACAAACAAGAAATAACAGGCGTCTTTCGACTGAGAACGAATCAAATTGAACTGGCGTTTATGAAGTGAAAGCCTAAAGGGAGGAACATCACATACATACACACATATATACGTATACACATATATATATATGTGTGTGTGCGTGTGTGTGTGTGTGTGTGTGTGTGTGTGTGTGTGTGTGTGTGTGTGTGTGTGTGTTGTACTCTTGAATTCCAAACGCGATGGTAGTCGTCAGGCAGTTTGAATTTGAATGACAGAAGTTAAGTGTTATTACTGTAAGGTGGGCTGTGATTGGTCGAAGAAGGTCATGCGGTTTCGTGGATTGATGTTGGTATAGGGATAACAGTTATTTGAAAAATACTGCATTGCGAACCTGTAAATTGACCACATGGAAAACAGGAAATGGACTAGAAGTCGGTCAGGTTGTTGTGAGGAGAGTGTGAAAGGACGGCGTGTGCAAGTATATATGTGTGTGTGTGTGTGTGTGTGTGTGTGTGTGTGTGTGTGTGTGTGTGTGTGTGTGTGTGTGTGTGTGTGTGTGTGTGTGTGTACACATGTATGTATGTATGTATTTCAAGGCGGCGAGCTGGCAGAAACGTTAGCACGCCGGGCGAAATGCTTAGCGGTATTTCGTCTGCCGCTACGTTCTGAGTTCAAATTCCGCCGAAGTCGACTTTGCCTTTCATCCTTTCGGAGTCGATTAAATAAGTACCAGTTACGCACTGGGGTCGGTATAATCGACTTAATCCGTTTGTCTGTCCTTGTTTGTCCCCTCTGTGTGTAACCCCTTGTAGGTAGTAAAGAAATAACACATGTATGTATGTATGTATGTATGTATGTATGTAGTGTAGTATTGAAGGAAGACACTGCTTTAACTAGTTTTGAATCAAATCATAGAGCGTTCTGGCATATATCAAGATTGAACCCAATTAACTCGTTTTACGGGAAATACTTAACATGTCAAGTAGTAGTTTTCGTAGTAAATTCAATCAAATACTTTCACAAAAATCGAAATAAATTACATCAGTTCTCTTCATTTGGTGGGCTTAGTCGACTTTTTAAGTGTTAGCATTAATCGCGATATAGTTGCTTGTTTCATTTAAATGAAGCTATGTTGTTTTTTCGCACCCACCTCGTTTCCGAACAATATTAAAATCTCATTTATCATAATGCCCATAAATACACACGTAGCACTGCTAAGCTAATTAAAAGGGGGTAATTTTCTAGAGAGTATTGCAATTACTACTGACGTGTCGAGAGTGACGATAATTCTCTTGAAGAGAAACCAAACTCCAATATGAGTGATAAATTGGTAAACGGTTCGCCTATTAATGGACTAAGATTTTGAAAGAGAAACAAAGGTGATAATGATATATTCGGATCCCATAGACAATTTATTTGAAAATCTGAACAGGACGTACTCTTGGGTCATTTTGGAGGATAAACTTCGGATATATCGGAGGATTTCTACCGTGAAGAAATCAAGATGAGAAATATTTATGAGAATCTTCCATAAACGCCGTCGTTTCCATTTCTGTATTATGGATTTTGAAGTCGAAAATTTTGTACTTAAACCTTTTTATTCGTCGTTCAACATGTATGCCCAACTCCATACACAAATTAACAATAAAGCTTATCTTGAATTCCTCTGAAACAATATTGAGTTTCCATATTTTTTCTGTTATAATAAACTCCTCATGTTTGCTACAATGAATAGGATTTGTGTGACAATAATTAGTGAAATGTTCTCCACAACTAAATGTTTTTAAAATACTTGCTATTTAATTATAATTTAGGGCGGTGAGCTGGCAGAATCGTTAGCACGTGGGACGAAATACTTAGCGGTATTTCGTCTGCCGTTACATCCTGAGTTCAAATTCCGCCGAGGTCGACATTGCCTTTCATCCTTGTGGGGTCGATAGATTAAGTACCAGTTTTGTACTGGGGTCGATCTAATCGACTGGTTCCCTCCCCAATAATTTCAGGCCTTGTGCCTAGAGTAGAAAGAATCGTTAGCAGGCCGGGTGAAATACTTAGCGGTATTTCGTCTGCCGTTACGTTCTGAGTTCAAATTCCGCCGAGGTCGACTTTGCCTTTCATCTTATCGGGGTCGATGTAATCGACTTAATCCCTTCGTGTATCCTTATTGGTCCACTCTATGTTTAGCCCCCTGTGGGCAATAAATAAATATTTTAATTATATAATTTCTCGTCTGAAATTTATGAACGTAGACACAGGCGTGTGTGTGTGGTAAGAAGTTTGTTTCCTAATCACGTGATTCTGGGTTCAGTATCACGGCATGGCACCTTGGGTAAGTGTCTTGTATTATAGACTAGAGCCAACAAAAGCCTTGTGAATTTGATAGACAGAAACTGGAAGAAGCTCGTCGTATATATGTATGTATATAGATATGTGTGTATGTGTCTGTGTTTGTCCTCCCATCACCACTTGACAACCAGAGCAAGCGTTTTACGTCCCCGTAACTTAGAGGTTCGGTAAAAGAAGACGATTGAATATGTAACAGACTTTAAAAAATAAGTATTTCGGTTGATTCGCTAAACGTTCTACTAACCCAGAACTATCATCACCTGAAGTCGAATGGAAAGAATACGGTTGGAAATGCTGAGTAACCAACGCATCTATTATGGAAAGATAACTCATGAAACTGATATTAAAACCAGGATATATCAGAAAAGACAACGTGATAACAAACCATAGATGAATAGTAATTAAGAATCCATGAGTTAAGAAAACAAACGTAAATTATATATATATATATATAACGTGTTGATGCAAAGTATGTTAGGTGAAGTCTCTGTTTAATATCGAATCGTATCAAGAGATTTGTAGTTAAAGGGAAATAAAACCTTTCTAAATTTATATTCAATGTACGTTGTGACACGTTTGATTTACTTTGATGTTAAAATTTCCTCTTCTGATTAGCAAAAACTTTGAGAAAGTTCATTTTCACTAAATATACAGACATATTGATCTACTATCGAAAATCTATTTACATTTATTTTTCTCATTATTCCGTCGCAATTTTTTCTTTTAGTTTTGTAAGTCTTCTTTGATTTCTCGTTTTAATTACAATCTTCCATGTATAATTCTAAAAAAGAGTTGCACTTTCTTATACACACGATTCCCTGATATTGTCTCAGATACTGGAATTCAAATCGAAATCGTGAACTTTTATTTTTCCCCAGTGTTTTGGCAACTTAAGTGAATTCAAATTGTACTAATCAGATGTGAAATGTAGGTTATACCAATGTCTTATCCGCTCGGCGCTATACCAATTATTTACCTGCATGATATTTATTCGAATCAAATAATTAAAGCAAGCACAAATCGTATAAAATGTTATTTTGACTATTGGCTTCTCTTTACTAACAAGAGAAGCTTTATAAGAGAGAGCAAAGAAAGGATAATAACATTTATATGTTTAAATGGCAATTAGAGTATCAGCCCCAAATGATATCATGTGCACTGAATTTTGTGTAAATGGCAAACGAATATACTCCACAACCTTGGAATACCAGAATCCTCTCCTTTGAAATTTGTTAATGACCCAAACATAGGTTAATGTAAATATATTCTTAAAAATGACAAAAGGTACTTGAGTAGCAAGCAGAGGCTTTCGAAAATAAAACAATTTATCCAAATTAGAATAATTAGGCACATCTTAGAACTCAGACGTAAGCTCCATTTCAGCTGTTTTATAAGATTTGATTTTATTCACAAATATTTTTCTACTTGAAATACAGCGTTAACCCTCTTATTATATAAACGCTTTCATAAGCGCAAATTTCCGGCCCAGAAAGATATAAAGACACATTTGTCATAAATATTCTGCTGGAAACATAAACCAGTCTTACATATCATTGATTTCTAACCATAAATCGTTTGATTATTTCACCATCATCAATATCTTGATGTCTCGGTTGGTATCTCGGTGGTCTTGTGGGTAAAGGTATATGTAGACGCCAATAACATCCTATGCAGGGTTCAATATCACCCAGGGCCTGCACTAAGGTGTCTTACGAAACTTTCAGGCGCAGGAGTGGCTGTGTGGTAAGTAGCTTGCTTACCACATGGTTCTGGGTTCATTCCCACTGCGTGGCACCTTGGGCAAGTGTCTTCTACTATAGTCTCGGGCCGACCAAAGCTTTGTGAGTGGATTTGGTAGACGGAAACTGAAAGAAGCCCGTCGTATATATGTATATATATATGTATGTGCGTGTATATGTTTGTGTGTCTGTGTTTGTCCCCCGAGCATCGCTTGACAACCGATGCTGGTGTGTTTACGTCCCCGTAACTTAGCGGTTCGGCAAAAGAGACCGATAGAATAAGTACTAGGCTTCCAAAGAATAAGTCCTGTGGTCGATTTGCTCGACTAAAGGTGGTGCTCCAGCATGGCCGCAGTCAAATGACTGAAATAAGTAAAAGAGAAAAAGAGATCTGTTCTAAATTTACATCACAACATTCAGAAAATTAATGTCTTTCGACCCATCTGCTGTTATTTCTACACATGCATTTACTCGCTCTCACACACGCACGCACACACATACACACGTACATACACATATGCATATATGTATCCGAGGGTTTGCTTCAAAATTTGTTATTGTAGCTGGAAAGAGTACACCCCCCCCCCCCCCCTCTAAAGCATAATGTGCAACAATGCAGTAACTGAATTTTCTTTAGTTAATTTAGAACATGAGATTCAACATAAACTAGTTTCAAGATCTCGAGTTATGTTGTGCTGAAGAGCTCAGAACAAGGGCGAAGAGGCATACAACTACTAGAGAATGTAATAGAACAATCATATGGAAATATTATATGTTGTTTCCCTTTTTTCACTCATAGAAAAAGATTTCAAAAAGTATAAACCTAGAAGTAGTTCTCTCCTATTCAGAAGAACATTCACCCTCTTAACCATGTCATAATAGTTATTTTCTCTTACTCAATAAGTAAGTATAAGCAGTAGCTGCAGTTTCCGCTCAAATAACCACGTGTAAATGTTTTGTTATTGTAGAAGAAAACTAAAGATAAACATCCGTAAGTTCATTGTAAAAACATTGGTTGGCGGTTGCCCATCATCCTCAACAGTATCGGTGGCTACTACAACTTAGAAGATGGAGATTTTGAGAACAAAAACATGGTAGAGACTTTAATGAGTATCAACGATGTCAACTACCGAAAGTATCGATAAAGACCATGATTTAATTCTAGGTATTCTACGAATTTGTTTAGAAAATGTGAGAGTGAAAAA
>NC_142929.1:3161520-3171520 GCF_046866305.1 Octopus bimaculoides
TCTTGTGTCTGTCTGTGAATAGTTACATATTACCAACGTTTTCAATTTGATTCTGTAATCGCGTTGGACTCCTTCAGTTTCCAGCGATGGCTAAATAACATAATGGTTTCCCACCTCTCTACATATTTGAGGGAAGTGTTATAGTTAAAAGATCTTTATTTGAAAATTATTTAAACCATACTTACATGATAATTCCTCTCAACTGGTTGCTATAACATGTTTCAGGTAACATACGTTCGTATATGGATTAAGCAACAAGGCATACATGGTTTAACACATTTGTTTTTGCATGCTTATGTAATCCGCTTGGGAGGATATGGTTAGATTGAGATAAAAGTTTTTATATTGGAAACATCTAATCTTGATGAAGTTTTCATTAAGGATATTCCCATACTGATCACAGAGTTGAAAATGTAATTTTGGGACAGGAAACATCTTAGATGTATCAATGTTGACTTTTTTTAATAGAAGTGGTACGCGAACCAGATAATTGCTTTGTGGTATATTCACACAGGTTTAATTCACAAGCTATGGAAATTTTTCCTACAAGCTACGGATAGATAAATCATTCTTATACCGAAGATCTAATTAGCAAACATTTCGAAAGAGGTGTTCATGGTGGGAGTTTTTCTAATTATATTTTCTGTATATACATCAGCATCGAACACAGCTTGCAGCGATCCTAAATCTTGAGAATAAGGCACTAATAATTCTTTAGTCTTTATCTTTAATGATATATTAACCAAAGCATCCTCCTGGACTGCGTCATCGTTACGAAATACCTTAGCGTTTATAAGAAGCGTTAGATGATGCAGCGCAAGACATTATTTCTGAATGATTTGAAGGATGATAGAAAGATACTGTTGCCCTGTTTTTCCCTCGAAAATTTTGGTAGAACGCAAAGTTGATTTTGACGACAACTGCCAGGGAATTTAGAAGCTAAAGAACCGGAGCAAATATCACAAACCATTTTGTACAATGCTTAACGAATTCCACAATTCAGAGTCTTAGACAGCTGAATTATTATTATCAACCTGGGGAGAATGAACGGCAAATCAGCTCATCCTCCTTTGGTCGATAATAATGAGCACCTGGTAGAATTTGAACAGACAAATGTTATAAGCAATTTTCAACAAGCATCTAGCGATCCTGTCAATCTGCCCGCTCTATCTAATATGCATATATGTAAATTATTTTATAATTTAAATGATTTCAATGGAAATGCAACCCTGATTGGCCATTACATTCAAAGGTATTTCTTTTGTTGTTGTTTTTATTTATATCGACTGTAGTGTTACATGTAGGATTTATTCTATCCATTTCGAAAGGAGAAAATGAAAAATGTCATTTGAGTGCGATATGAATGCAAAGCTAACGAATTACCACGTATGTGTATGCATGTGTGTTTGTATATATGTGTGCAGGTGCGTGTGTGTGTGTATGCGTGTGCCTATACGCGTACGTACCAATGTTATTGTGCATATGTGTATATATGCGGGTAAGTGTGCACATGCATACCGGGACACATCATCGTTAAGAAATGCTATAAGCTGGAACAGAAATTAATTTTCGATTTACTTATATGTCATCGCTCTTTCTTCCAGCTATTAATACGTTTCGGATTCAATATCTACTTTTATCGAATGAAACCCTGTTTTGTAAATTTCACTGATTACAAAGATATGTCATTTTTTTGTTTTCAACATGAAATATTATTTTAATATCTTAATACCTCAACCCTTATTACTAACATCCTATTTCATTATTAATATTCGCACTAATGATCCTAGTTTTTCGTACCATAAATCACAGATGCAATGCAAGGCTTTTAAAATGTTTATCTTTTTTGAAATCCTCCTTAACACAAATCCGCATCAACGAAGGTGAAAATCCATCTTGACATTTGGTTTACTCTGGAAGTTTTTTTTTACATTTTGGTATTGTTATTTTCGTAGTAGATTTCAGTTTATTCTTCACTGGTTGCATCCTTCTAAACACTTTTTGAGCGGTGCAAACCTGCTCTGTTTGTTATATGTGATTGAGTTAGTAGATGCGCTGAAGATTTCCGTCAGAAATACTGGCTTTACATTTATTAATATCAGAACGACGGCTTTCCGTCTTCCAAGTTATATAAATCAAGTAATCTATGCAGATTATTGACCTATCTCTTCTATTTAGATATCTACTTTTATAATTTGTTTTTGTAGACTTTTTTTTTTTTTTTTTTTGGTTATCCACGTCTGAATATAATTCCACACACATTGGTTATCGCAATCACACACATGTCGCTATGCTACATAATTGGAACCATCAATCCAAATACCGATCGATACAGCTGTCAATGCCTCTGCTTCTATTTCACTTTAACTATCCCACGTTATATGTATGCGTCTGTGTGTTTGTATGTGTATGTGTGTGTGTGCGCGTGTCTGTATGTGAGTCTATGTGGTATCACGTGAAATATTTACTACCTAAGTAGTTATTTATATTGGTAATTTTAAAAAAATCTATATCATTATTAATTCATACCTAATTTCTTGTTTCTATTGTGAAAAGAAGCGTTTTCTAAGCCAATCACTGCATATTCTATAGCATTATATAGACAGACAGCAACATATCTACCTCAAATATCATGTCGCCATTTTATGCATAAAAATTCGATTCTGTATATAAAGAAGTGCTGATGTATACTCGTTAAATGTTGTTGGCTGAGGTTAGCTTATACAGAAAAAGCTAAACAGTATTTCAACAATAAAACTTTTTAACAATAATGTTTTAAAAAAACACTAGAATAAAATACAAAAAAAAGTACACACAAAATTTTCAATAATATGTACACCTACCGAAAAGCAGTTATCGTAAATAGAATTTGAGAAAGAAAGTTAATTTTAAATTCTAACCTGAAGAAGATAAATTGTTAATTTAAGAGCAGTTGAATAACAGTCATAAAAGTTAGGAATTATCTATTTTGATAGAGATTCAATTCATTTGTTTATTTAATAAATTGTTGTACTCAAACATGAAAAGTGTTTGTATTTTCACTGGAGAAACTTCGTCTGAAATTTTGAAATCAATAATATAAAAAAAGGGCAGCAAAGTATCTAAATAAGTGAATAGATATTTATATACTTTTATACGTATTTGTGTGTATGTGTGTATGTATATGTGTAACACACATTGTAACAAACACCTTCAAACTTACACAACAGACACAGAGAAATCGCAGAAAAGTATCTCTGAAATCGTTACTCTTTAAAAATATGTGGGTATGATCTATTACAAATATGAGTGCTTGTGTGCACGTGTGCGTGTGTGCATGTGTGCATGTGTGTGCATAAATATTTATAACTGTCTCTGTGAGTAAATGTGTATTCCTGTATCAATATTTATACTCACTATTGGATTATAAACATTTACCTATTATTTTCTATGTTGCTACTTTACATCTGTTTAGCAGACTTTCTACTTTTCTACATGTTTCAGTATCAGACGTCAAACTATTGTTTTGATAAACCTCTTTGGTATGGCATCTGTATTCATACGTTTATGTATGTCACTGGTTCATTCCACTAATCTGTCACCTAAACCTATTCTTAAACTCATTAATATTTTGTTATTACTTATGTATGTGTGTTTATTCTTATACTCACATACATAAGCTGTTGAAAGTGTTGCCGCAGGACTACAGACTTTCTAACATTGAAATGCTTAAACAATAAATGAATGTACACAACCATGTTAAACACACACGCGCGCATATATATGTATATATATATATATATATATACAGAGAGAGAGAGAGAGAGACAGACAGAGAGATAGAGAGACAGAGAGGGGCAAGAGAGAGAGAGAGAGATCCTTGAGATCTTTTCAACTGTAAATATGGATAACAAATTTTGCAAGAATTAAATTTTAACAAATTTAAATGAAAAGTCTTTTTAAAACCATTTTTGTATAGTATTCAAATACGAGGGACATTTTCCTTATTTCTGCCTGTCTCTGTCTCTCTTGTTAACTCTTTTGGGTTCGAATTAACAAGAGTTAACAAGAAAAACAGAGACAGACATAAACAAGAAAAATGCCCCTGGTATTTGAATATTATACAAATATGTTTTTAAAAAGACTTTCCATTTAAATTTCCCAAAATTTAATTCTTCCAAAATTTATTATTCATATTTACTGTTGAAAAGATCTCAAGGATCGAAACCGGTACTGAAATGTTTTTTATAAAAGTATTTTAGCATTTTCTACTTTGTCTTTTTTCCATATATATATCTACTCGTGTGTTCCTCTTCAATCTTTTACACACTCACACACACACACACACACACACACACACACACATATATATATATATATATATATATATATATACATATACATATACAGCTTTATTCAGTTCGTTCGGAGTTACCTCTCTTAGGTACATCTCATTGACAATCCTCAAAAACTCGAAACATCGATGTCTGAGATTCCCGAGAGATGGCGACACTGAACGAACTTGGTGTTTTCTCACCATTTTACCATGAGAGATTTTTTTATCCACGGTAACTGCAGTGTATTTACCTTTAGAAGTTGAAATATGTGACAAAAAATTGTGAATATATATATATATATATATACTTTATTTAAAAGCAGCAGAAATATAACAAAAAAACCGTTACTCTGAGTTTCACGTTCCCGTTCATCGGACAGTTTTGTTAGAAATGGAGGAAGGATAACGATGCAATCGAAAGTAATGTAAAATTTAAAATTTAAAACACATGGATTCGTCTGATTGGTTGTTTCAAATAAGGGCCATGGATTGGTCGTTTCAATTAACGGTCAATGATGTGTAATTCACAGACCAAATAAATTTAATACAGATTCACTCTATTAAAAAATATCGAAGAAAACCTTAAATAGAAAAATGGGCTCCAAATACATATTATAGATAATTAAATATATTCGAATTAACGCTTTAAAATCAAATCAATAAAATAAAGCATACGCTGCATTCAAAATAAAATAAAATAAAATAAAATAAAATAAAATAAAATACAATAGCGTGTATGTATACAAGGCTATCCACAACATATATATATATATCTACATGTAAATATATACATCGAAATATACAGCTGCATACGCACAGACGTATGCAGCTGTATATTTCGATGTATATATTTACATGTAGATATATATATATATGTTGTGGATAGCCTTGTATACATACACGCTATTGTATTTTATTTTATTTTATTTTATTTTATTTTATTTTATTTTGAATGCAGCGTATGCTTTATTTTATTGATTTGATTTTAAAGCGTTAATTCGAATATATTTAATTATCTATAATATGTATTTGGAGCCCATTTTTCTATTTAAGGTTTTCTTCGATATTTTTTAATAGAGTAAATCTGTATTAAATTTATTTGGTCTGTGAATTACACATCATTGACCGTTAATTGAAACGACCAATCCATGGCCCTTATTTGAAACAACCAATCAGACGAATCCATGTGTTTTAAATTTTAAATTTTACATTACTTTCGATTGCATCGTTATCCTTCCTCCATTTCTAACAAAACTGTCCGATGAACGGGAACGTGAAACTCAGAGTAACGGTTTTTTTGTTATATTTCTGCTGCTTTTAAATAAAGCATATTACTCTACCTCTGGTATTTGAGTACTCTTTTTTCCACCTTGTTGCACATTTCATGTGCTTACTCCGGTATATATATATATATATATATATATATATATATACATGCATACTGTATATATATATATATATATATATATATATATATATATATATATATATATATATATATACATTTGTGTATATATATATATATATATACATTTGTATACATATATATATATATTGAGAAGATATGAATACATATCTTCTCAAAATGTATCACTTTAACTTGGTATCTTTACCTGTAAAACGGCTGTGATATCTTGTTTTTTAGTGTAATTTTGCTACCTCTGGTAACTATTAACATATTTACATTATCAAAGGTTTTTTTTTTAAAACTGAGATAATATTAATATATACATATATAGATAGATAGATAGATAGATAGATAGATAGATAGATAGATAGATAGATAGATTCAAGTGAATACGGTACTTAAGTTTAGGCACCAAAATTTAGTATGGTATTATCCATACAGTTTCAAAATATCCTTGTTGCTTATTTTGATGTGTGTGTATGTGTGTGTGTGTGTGAGTGTGTGTGTGCGTGCGTGTGCGTGTGTGTGTGTGCGTGCGTGTGTGCGTGTGTGTGTGTGTGTACGCCCGCGTGTGTAATGTGTGTAATGTGTGTGTGTGTTTGTGTGTGTGTGTGTGTGTGTGTGTGTGTGTGTGTGTTACACGCGCGTACTTATTTATAGGCTATCTAAGACTCTGAAATCCATGAACTAGCTATTGAAAGTACGTAACGTCTGTATCTTAAGATTTCTCTCAGAGCAAACTGAAGGAGAATTAAAAGAATTCAATGCAAAACGTTTCTTTACCGTATTTTGTTTTTCATTCATTCCTCATCCTATCTTCTGGGATGTACCTTCCGCATTTAATTTGTCAACCTGTCCGTTTCGATATTATTGGATCGCTGTGAAAGAAATATGGTATGCACTTGCCTCCTACATATCCTTTTCGAATTAAATGTTAAATGTTCTCAACTAAGCCACACGGTATAATACGTGAATTCATTTATATAGCCATTTTCTGTCCTCTTCTTTTCTTGTATTTTCTCTCTCAGCTATCTCTGATTCTTGTAGCTAAAGTTAAAGGTTAAACAGTGCCGAACTCTCATATCTGTTCCTGTATTGCACCGATCAGGCGCAATTATAAAAGTGTAGCAACGGAAATCGGAAATATTCTTACAGCAACTCATCAAATTTATTTAAATATTTCAAAGCCTCTGCGCTCTGAATAAAAGTGTTGCGAACCAATTGATAATGAATTCACCAGCAGATCATAGAGTCTGCGATTACATACACTACCTACGTGCCTTGTTACTCAAAGTAGGAGATTTCATTCAACATTTTTAGTTCTCTTAAATTTTTAGAGATAAGAATTGTAGTTTACTATTGAAATTCACCAACCAGTGGGATGTTTACTATTTACACAGTACGTAATTTATAATAGAAACGTTGATGAATATAGGAATAAAAATCCGTTTTTATAAAAAGATATAATGAAAAACTGGAATAATTTATCAGTATCTACATTACTATGTTGTTTCGAGTGTCATACTTTAGTCGAACAGAGAGTTATTCTATAATACCATTCAGTAACAGTGATAAAAATCAACTATTATTTACACATACGTAGTCTTATTGTCATAACGGTTTTGTTAAGAAATGATAATAAACCTAACGGAACAATTTCATTTTCAATTTTAGCAACAAATATCTCGTTGCAAACATTTTATTCATATTCTTCATGTTTACTTTTTCGCAGCAGATTTCTAATATTAAAAATTTATAACGCAACGGTTTTTTTTTTTTTTTCCTTTCTTGTCTTCTTTTTTCAGTTTCTTTTCATGTTTAACTTTTGTCTTTCGACAACATTCTCCAAATATTTCTAATATTTAAATATTTACCTTTGAAACATGTTAAATTAAAAATCTGTTTGTGTATGTATATCATTCGATAAGATATACTTATTTTCTTTTTTTCTCTTTTTGTCTTTGTTCTTTACCCATTCAATTCATCAACTGCTAAGAAAACAATACGTATATTGAAAGGAACACGCCAGATTATATTTCATCTTCTATAATTTACTTCTGAAATATGTGCCAAAATAATAGAATTCTGATAGATTTTTTTCTTGTTTTCTTTACTATCTGAGAGCTTTTACTTTATAGATATGTCTATTTAAATAGTCTGTATACTTCCCATCAATTTAAAGAAATATATTCGGCAACCAAACAATGTCAACGAATGAACAACAAGTCAAGCGGCTAGTACATGGACGCCAGCAACGACAACACGAGTTAAGATATCAGTCGGGTGTTCTCGTTCAAAGAAGTAATCTCTTTTGATGTCTCAATACATTCGTTATACTAATCACGTTGCCGAACCGAAAACGCCGTTTCTATACAATTCTTTTACGAAACCATTCATTTACGTCATTAAATTGTTTTTAAACATCCGGAGTGTCTTAAAAACTTACAAAATTCTAGTTCTTCACATTAGAAACGCTTTTAATACCTACCTGAAAATAATGCCACAAAACGCACTGATACGGAAGTCCAGTCTCAGTCTCACTTTTTTAGCACTACTTACATTAATGTAAGCTGGACGACCGTCATTCTTTTAACAATACAAAGGTGATAAGTTTACAGTTTCCACTTAAATACGGCCAATTCGTCAATACGTATAAATACCCAAATATATTAATGCTTATCAGTGTCTTATCATACACTACACAGCAAAACTAAATGGAAGGCACGTGAATTCTTTACATCTAATCATGAGGAGGATAACAAAACAGGTAGTGACGGTTGATGGTAGTCTGGTTGCTGGGCACAGGTGGGTGCGGTTTGGTGGGGTTGCAAGAAAATTAAGGATTAAGATGCTTTTCTCAGCCGGCCTCCACAGTTTGGAGTTGAAACAAATCAAATCCTAGCTCAGGTGTAGCTCTGTGGTAAGAAGCTTGCTTCTCAATCACATGGTTCTAGGTTCAGTCCCACTGTGTGGGCATGTGCCTTTCACCTAAGCTCGGGATGACCAAAGCCTTGTCAGCGGATACATGGAAAACTGAAAGATGGAAGCTGAAAGAAAACCATCGCATATGTGTGTGTATGTTTGTGCGTGCGCGTGTGTGTGTATGCACGCGCTCGTGTGTGTATGTATGTATGTGCGTGTTCGTATGTATCTTCATATGTGTTTGTCCCCCACCACTGCGTAACAACAGGCATTGGTGTGTTTACGTCCGCGTAACTCAGCGCTTCGATAAAAGTTCCCGATGTAATAAGCACAAGGCTAAAAACAAGAACAAGTGCTTGGGATGATCCATTTGGCTACAATTCTTCAAGGCGATATCCCAGCATGGCCGCAGTCTCATTTGTAAAACAAGTAAAAGATAAAGAATAAATGCTACGCGGTGAAGCACGTTCATAAACACAGAAATCTTCGGAGCAGCTCAACCAGATTTCTTTTACTTACAGATAGATTAGCGGCTTATAACCATTGGCACAAAGCACAAACTAAGTCTCAGCGAAAATTGTGAATGTAAGTTCCATATTCCGTATGTAGATATGTTTTATGCAAAACAAAATGGATATTGTTATGTCTAGGATATATTTTTCGAATAAATATTTTCTGCATTGACTCCTGTTATTTCATTCAAATGTCGCCCCAAAATGGGTCATTCCCTGAAAATTTTTGTTTTCTATGCACACAAGTTTACATTCTTGTACATGTACTTAGAAATTCTCTCAGCACTTCTTCAGAAAGTACGAAGAAATAAAGTAAAAATGTGTATTGGATAATGTATAGTTTTAATGCGTTGTGCTTTAATAATTTGTTTAATATATTAATTACTTAACTACGTGGAATCGTGTGCATAAATGTACGGTTATACAAATTAGAATGACCATTTCAGCTACCTCGATTTAAATTTGATTGAAATATATTAATGTATAAACTACCATATTCCAGTTGGACAGACAGCAAAGGAATTTGGTTGTTTTTATGAATTACCAAGTAAAAAACCCAATCTTCAAAAACAACATCTCACGAAGGGGCACAGAAAATATGCTTGTGTTTGTTAAACTTTTCTCATTATTGTTAATAATTTATGAATTGTAGGTATGCCTAGAACTATTTTCCAAAATCATTCAACGATAAATGCTATTTTACAGTCTGATAAAACTAACTATAAAGGACAGGCTGTCTATTGAACACATTATTGGGTGGTTCTGACAGCTGAAAAAAGAAAAATCAAGAAAATTTGTTTCTTTTGACAGACTACTATTTCCAACAGCAACATGGCTACGTAT
>NC_142929.1:3176520-3196520 GCF_046866305.1 Octopus bimaculoides
TCTGTGTGTGTATATATATGTTTTGTATTAGGATGATAAGATCAATGTTATAAAATGTTGTTGTTGTTGTCGTAGTTGTCATCATCACTGTCGTGGTCATCGTCGTCGTCGTTGTTTTTTTTTATTGTTATTACCAATGTTGTCTTATTTTCATTTTTGCTCTGGATGTCTTTGTTATTGCAGTTCTTTATTATCAATATGTATCTTTTATGTCATTCGAAATATGTCAAGAAACAATACTCTCTTCTTGAAATAGTTCTTAGCTCCTTCTCTCTTTTTTTTTTCCTCATTCTTGTCATATTCTATCATTTACACGTTACTTAATATGCCCTTCGCATTACTGATAGGTTGGAAAATGATAGAAACCAGTAACTAAGAGAGAGAGAGAGAGAGAGAGAGAGAGAGCGAAAGACGGAAAGAAAGGAAGGAAGAAGGAAGGAAAGAGAGTAAGAGTGATGTAGTGAGATTTTGGGAGCATGAGTGAAAGGAAAGAAAGTAGAGAGTGAGAGTGTTCACGTGAAAAACAATTAGAAATTCATAATGTATTTTGCCAATTATTTTTCGAATTTCACTATTTACAATTTTCCTATTGTTTTTCGGAATCATGACATTAATGCTTTTGGATATTTTATATAAATCCGATTTTAAAAAATAAAAAATCCTCTTCAATATATTTACAGTTGTTTTTTGTTGTTTCTTTTTTCTTTTTTAATAATGTTATAATTTGTCAACTGTAAATTTCATCTTTAGAGTTTCAGACTTTGCTTTCCATATATGTTTTTATATTTCTTTTATTTATTTAGAACTGGCTGATGGAAAAGTCGGTAGAGCACCGGTGAAAGTCCATTCATTCTCTTATTTAGATGCTTTTCTTTCACTTTGGAAGTTTAAATCTTTCTAGTGAAGAATTTGCGATCACATTATAACGAGTTGAGTATTTCGCTCGAAGGAATCATCTTTGCTCTAAGACAAAACGTGTGCGATTGCTATATATTGATTTCAAATTTTGGTACAAGGCCAGCAATTAGGAGGAATGGGGTTAAGTCAATTACATCGACCTTAGGGTACAGGTGGTACTTGTTCTAACGACCCTGGAAGGCAAAGTCACACTTGGCGTAATTTGGACGGACCGAAGTATTTGGTCCGGCGTACTAACGATCCTGTCAGCTTGCCGCCTTATGCCATTGTTTTATATTATTAGGCATTTTATGTCTTATTCAGAGGTGAAAATGCAGCAGCTTTCAACAGATGAATGTAAGCGAGGAAGGCAAATACAATTCATACGACTGTATATATAGAAATATGTGTGTAAGCATAATGTTCTTATCCTACCAGCAAGAACGTTTGTTTACGTTTAAAAGGTAAATCAAATATAGAAGTATCGAAAAATATGCAGTAAAGTTTCATTAACATATAATGCATTGATTCGATGAAAGAAAGAGGTTGAGTAATAATTAATAAAACATATCTGCGTTTAAGGATTTAGGCTTCTACATGAGTGCTTAAATGCAAGCAAATATTACAAGTGGTAAGATTAAAGAATTCAATTTGATGGAAGGTAGGAGGTTTTCACTTTTTTTCCCATTCAACGTGTTTTGAAGCCAATGCTTTGTATATTCATAGCGGAATTGGCTTCGAGAGGCACCTAATATATGCGCTCAAAATATATTTGCGAGAGGCATAAACAGATATGCGCACATATTCATGTAAACATACATCAATGTTTGTTAATAAGTGACAATAACATAGGAGCTGAACTGCAATATTCAAATACACAATGTCGCATAGGTATATAGAAACGTACGCATGTATATCTGTATATACCAAGAAGATTACTTCGAGGGGTGTGTTGGAACAGAAATATTGGCGTACATAGAGACAGGTTATTGCGGGTAAGCAAGAATCGCTGTGCATGTAGGTACCGCTACAAAGGTAAACACACCAGTATCAATTATCAAGCGATGTTGGTGGGACAAACACAGACACACAAACACACACATATACATACATACATACATACATACATACATACACACAAACACACACACACACACACACACACACACATACATATATATATATATATATATATATATATATATATATATATATATATATATATGGCAAGGAATTGTCAATTAATTAATAAATTAATAATTAACAATTTTGCCAAGTAGTTCGGTATGCAAAAAACCTTTGTCGGTAAAACATTTATAATTATAAGCATAAGATAGCGATATTCATGGCTCACATAGAACAAAAGAGGAAAAACAAGCAAAACAGACCTGCCGTTAGTTAATCATGTACGACGTTTCGTGTTTAGAATTTTATAAAAATTCATTTCACTCTTCAGCTGTTTGGTGAACAAATGTTAACTCGCTTTACCATATTCATTAATGAAAATGGAACGGTATTTTTCTTCTACAGTAAAATGTTTATAAAATAAGGTTTAGGGAAGTCATCATAGAAAAGAGCGTGCCATACAATCTTTCGTTTCTTACTATTTTTAAATCACTAATATGAATGTTATTCTGTAATTAATGTATTGTATTTTTGAAATCGGCTTCTAATTAATGATTCATAATAATAAGGAGCAACAAAATTAAAGGATTAGCCATCACAGATTAATTGGAATATGTTTTCAGATGAAAGGAGCAAAGCACTTTAGAATTATTGAGCTATTTGATATATATGCATATATATATATATATATATATACAGAGAGAGAGAGAGAGAGAGAGAGAGAGAGAGGGGGGAGAGAGATAGAGAAAGAGAGAGAGCGAGGGAGAGAGAGAGAGAGAGAGAGAGAGAGAGAGAGAGAGATATTAATGTGACGAAAATCCGATTGAGATTAACGATAACGATAATATTCATCCTTACTATGCTCAAAATTTATATCTAAGACATTGATTCTTTTTAGCTTGAATCTTTTCCATAATGTCTATAAACCTCTTAGCATGAATATTAATTATATAGCCATTTATACTTCGTAATTTGCAATGGTCATCTGCACGTTAAAACCTAATTCAGTGAATACAAATAACATGAAAAACAAGTCGAATATATAAAATTCTATTAATTCACAAGCTTCAGAGTCACAAAATACTATAATATTTATACAAATTCCGAAAGGTTTTGAGGGTAGGGATTTGATTGATATCAGATACGTAGATGACTGTTTGTATCAGATACACTATTATTCTATAAAGAAATAAAATTGAACTGTTTACCATTAATCTAAACGGAATATAATGCATCGTTGTTGACTGTGTCTCACTGATTTGTTATGTTTTTTTAATTTTTTTTTTTTTATTCATCTGCATTTTGGATTCATACGAATATTATCTTCACGCTCTTTAAATAAAATGATCAGTTGATATCAGAATAAAAATTTCACGATCCTCCGATTTGAGCTGGCCTAAAGACAGGTGGCCTTGGGCCACAATAATTACCCCCGATAGAAAGTTTAACTGCAGCATTTTTATAAACTCACTAAAAGGTTTTAGAAAATTCCATGACTCTTTTAGGCGCGAAAATTTATTCGGTCTTTTGTCAGATAGTTCCTTGCCTGGAAAAATATCGATTGGCGTTATAAGAGAGAAACCATGTTATATAGATACAACGAACCCTGGTTAATATTGCCATATATAAAGTCGGTGACCTGGCAGAATCGTTATCAAACCGGACAAAATATATAGCATTATTTGGCCTCTGCATTCAAATTTCTCTGAGGTCGACTTTACATTTAATTCTTTCTGGGTCGATAAAATCCATACCGGTTGACTACTGCAGTCGAAGAATTCACATTAACCCCTTCCTCGAAATTACTGGCATTGTGCCAGAATGAAAACCAATATTTCAAGTTTTGGCACAAGGCCAGCAATTTCGGGGGAGAAGGTATACCGATTCCGGTGTTTCATTGGGTATTATTTTATCGACCCCGAACAGATGAAAGACAAAGGTGACCTCGACAGAATTTGAATTCAGAACGTCAAGGCGGGCGAAATGCCACTAGATATTTTGTCTGGCCTGCTAATACGATTCTGCCAGCTCACCGCTATTAACAAAAACAATAATAACTTACTTTAAAAAAAACCTTATTCTTCCAGTAGTAGATTCGTTCCAGTAACCAAGCTCCAATGTAGTCCTTTAGTCTGCTTAAAATAATTGCCAAACACTCTTCAAAAAACACTTGAAAATGTGGCGAATACAGAAGAGAATGTAGTTCCGGATGCCCTACAAAATCATTTAAGTCCTTGCTAGAACTTCTTTGATCATGGATCTCTTCAAACAATTATGGTCTGAGACGGCACAACAACAATGAGGTCTTCACTTAAAAACATTGACTTCTCACGTTCATGTAACTTGAGATCTGCGATGGAATAATTTTACGCCTTCCAAATTACTTTGTCGATATTGCGATTACACATAAAGAATGATTAATGCTTCTGTCTTATATTTCCAGAATTAAGACGAAACGTTTAAATAATTCATTATCTCTTCAAAAAGTTCAATGGATTATCGTAAATTTAATCTCTGTGAGGTCCAATAGTATGTTGAGAGAATTTAGAATATCCAATGGAACTGACAGATGCTGCATAAATTATGTGTAGTGAATATATATTATGTGAATCTAGTAAAGTTTGGTTTACATATTTTATAGTATTTATATCATTCTTCACATCATCTATGACATTCTTAGATTTATAAATAACGTATTGTAGAGAATGCATAATTGCTTAAAAGATGTGCATTAGAAATATCCATATTTGAATATCGTACCTTTCTTGTATCTGACGTATTTGAATATTGGGATAAATAAGAAATAAGTCGATAATGCATAAACAGTACACGTTGTATGTTTTAGTTCTTCGATTGTTTTTTTTTTCCTGTTGGTGCTGTTGTTATCAGTGTGTAAAATGTCTCCAGTAGTGACAATATCGAAATGTCTGTCATATTTGCATCGGTGGGGCTCTTTCATGTAAATCGATAACAGCAGCTGCAAAATATATAATCTTATGAATAGGAAATGCAACAAGTCTCTAAATATATAACCTGAAAAATAATTCATACACACAAGAAAATGTCAAATATATACATCAAGACTGTGTCCGAGTAAAGTCCACACTATTTCCATAGAAAAACCTTCTATCAAAATAGCAGCACACAATACTTGCAGATTTGCCTGGGGCTACTGCCGGACCTCAACCATCAAATAAAGAGAAAATATATAGAAGTTCAGATGTTTAATAGAAGTCTTTTGAACGTCCGTATTGATAGACATACAGACAGACAGACAGATATATAGATAAATAGATAGATAGATAGATAGATAGATAGATAGATAGATAGATAGATAGATAGATATCCATATTTCAATTTGCATATGCATGTATAGATATAAATATATTCGTATATTTATATGCCCATACAAATCTGTATGTATATATATATATATATATATATATATATATATATACATATATATATATATATATATATATATATATATATATATATATATATATATATATATATATATATATAATATACATATACATATATACATATCCATATACATATGTATATATGTATGTATATATGTATGTATATATATATATGTGTATGTATATACATATACATATAGATATGTATATATGTATATATATATATATAATATAATATATATATAGGGACCGGGCAAAAGGTGGGGTTGTTTTACCCTATGTATATATAATATATATATATATAAATATATATATATATATATATATATTCATTCATTCATTCATTCGGTTCTCATTGTGCCTTGTGGTACTTGAGGCGACTGCAAGATCATTCCACCTTCTAACACTGAAAGCGTCTTTGACATCTTATTCCATTGTTAACCCTCTTGGTTTTTAAGATCTGTTACTGTACTCCGCCACGTTTCCTTTGGTTGAGCATGTCTTCTCCTACCCTGTGGAACCCATTGCAAAGCGATCCTGATAACTGAATTCGGTTTATAGCGACAAACGCGACCCGACCATTTTCATCTCCTTGCTTCAAGAGTTTCTCTTATTAATTTCACATTAGCTTTGCTGAGCAGATCACGGTTAACGAAGTCGTAAAAGGTGTAAATTAGACAAATGGAAAATCATCAGGATCAGTCAGAGTTTGTGATGAAATGCTTAAAGCAGAATTCAAAGCATTACCATTTATTTTCCCAAATATTTTACAAAATATCTTGATCAGTGAGAAAAAACCGAACAACTAGCAAAAAAGGATTCATTGTGAAATTACCAACGAAAGATGCTGCATCAAACTCTAATAATTGGAAAGGAATCACTATATATATATATATATATATATATATATATATATATATATATATATATATATATATATATATATATATATATATATATATATATATATATATATATATACATATATATATATATATATATAAACCAGGAAGCGATAAATAAGTAAACGTTTAAACGTAGAGTATTCTTTCTTGAATTAATCTTAACGGAATAGCTTAAAATCTTCCAGTATTTCGAATTTCATATCACCAATCTTTTTGCTGGCAATGTGAGCTAGCTTGATAACTCTTAAATAATAACATGTTTCAATATGTTTCTTATAAGACAGCGTGCCGGAAATAACCCGTATTTTAATATCTTTATAAAGAAAAAAGGCACGGGAGGAATGTTTTTATAAAAATTACTCTTTGGAGATCACATTCTCCATCTCCTTCCTGGCTGTCTTCTCTACACAATATATCTAAACGTCTATAAGTCTTTTATGAATCGTTAGATATAGAAACAAGGTGGGCTTTTGCTGTTTAAGCAACTTTTTGAAAATAGTCGTCAAAAGTGTATTGCAACTTCGAAATAAAGGTTTCCAATTTCCTCTTTTTATGTGAAGAATCGTCACACTCATGCTTTATAATACTTACATAAAAAATAATTTTGTATCATGTTTACAATGACACTGACAATGTTTGGAACAAATTTCCTATTTTCTCGCTCAATGGTCATACGGCATTTTAGGTGTAAAGCTACATTTCCTATAAACTCGTGCTTTATGCGAAACCAACCAAGTAATTTTAATTCGTGTAGTCTTCCCTTGCGTAGGAACATATAAACTTCGACAAAGATGAGGACGCAAGATATCAACGTTAACGGATGAATATTTATGGTTATCGTATCGATTTTTAAATGCCAATTCATTTTCCCCAATATATACTTTCGCTTATTCGTTGCTTATAGGTTTTGTCATTAGCGTCTATATTGTAGACTTTGTCAAACAAATGTCGTCTAGAGGTTAATTTTTGCGGTATATACAATTGTTCGATAACTTTTCAGATGACGTCTTCCAACTTGTTTTATTCAGCTGTCCAACCTTGTAATTTCTCGCATAACAATGTTCCTATTTAACAGCGTACTATATATATATATATATATATATATATATATATATATATACAACAAGAATTAATATTCGTCTATTTTTATAGAAACAAAAGGGTTTATAGAACTGCAAAAGAAGTGCTAAAATATAAATGAGACGAAGATAAAGAGGCATTGGTTATAGAACAAACATTAAATTTGGGACATTAATTTTATTTTATTTTATTTTTATCTTTATTTTATATTTGTCTATTAGGTTTTTGGGTAGTTTTTGAATTTTTAACCATTTATATTTAACATTTTTGATAGGCCGTTCTATTTGTATTTTATTCGATTATATACTTTTACCTTCTGTGGTTTTATGTATATGTATTCTTTTTATATGAACCATGGTGATTTTTATATATGATTAAATGTTTGAGTGGAGGTGTTGTATGTAAAGTCGTTGACCCAAATTTCATGTTTGTTCTATAACCAATGCTTCTCATATATATATGCGCTTTCACAGGAATGTATATTATCCAAGCGTACACAGGTTTAGCTCCATATCGATTAAAATACTTGGAATCCATTAAATTGTGTTAGTATTAGTGTTAACACTTATGAAGTTCCAGTAGACGTTATACATGTTGTCATCGATTCGATATAGGAGAACAGGATTTACTTAATATGATATAGGGAAAATTAAGAGTTTGAACACAGAAAATAATCAATTTATTTATATAATAGTCAATTTCATATCGCCTGCGTACGTTTCAGTTTCTTACCTTCATTCATATTTTGCAATTCAGATTGCATTATGCATTTAAAAGGTAAAAATTCTCTTCAGGACAAAAACCGACAAAAATTCATTCCCATCTTAATGGATGGAGAATTGCTTGCCAACTGAAATAGAAGCATAGGTTTGTGTGTTTGTTTGTGTCAGCATGTGTGTATTTTGGCTGCCTTTCTAAAAATAGCTTGGTGTTAAACTACGGCCACAGTGGACAATGGCTACTATTGTATTTGAGGAACTAGGTCATACTACCATTCCCTTTAATGGAATTTATATCGGTTTCATAAAGGCTGGCTACCACTCCTTTCTTTACTCACTTGTGAAAGGAATACAAATGAAAATATATAGAGTAGCAAGAATCCAAATCAATATATTTATTTAACATCTACTTTTTAGTTGTGAGAATTTCAAATCTTATAATTTTTATTTATTTAGATGTATTAGTCTTATTTGTTGATAGTTTAGGTTATTGTAGTTTTTAAAATTAACTCTTATATATAAAAACAATTTAATTTAAACTATATATATATATATATATATATATATATATATATATATATATATATATAAATATATATATATATAAGTTAGAAATGTAAGCCAAAATGATAAATTGAGCAATTAAATAATTTAATCATTAAATGATAAATTCAATTTTTATTTCATGCAAACAAATGACACATCTCGTAAATTAATATAAACACACACACATATACACACATACATGTGTACATATGTATATATTCATATATATAGATACATATATACATACATATACATACTTATATATGTGTGTGTGTTTGTGCTCCAACATGGCCGCAGTCAAATGACTGAAACAAGTAAAAGAGTAAAAGAGTATCTAATTTGTTTATCCGTATGCCTTAGTACCATCGCAAATCGCATATCTACTTTGAAACGTCCCTGCCTGTTTTTCGTATCCAACATATCGTACTTTTATAGGAAAACAATTACTTTTCATGCTTTTATGGTACTTTCGCTAATATCTGGAATACTTTCCCCAAAATCTGAAACCTTCTTTCAAAAACCGTGATTATTGACGAAGAAAAGTTTGCTATATTGAAGGGCAAAAAATTCCTTCCATTTTACTCCGCGAAATTATTCAGGCACAAATGTTTTTCACCATAATTTCAAAGCAGACAGTACTTTTGCGCTGAAAATTATTTTCTTTTACATTCATCTGCCTCCTGTACCTAATTCAGGATTAGCTGATTGTATCAATCTACACCAGCGCCCCACCACTATTTTTATGTATAGCTAAAAAGTTTATATTTTATTAATTTATATATACTGTGAATCATTTGATATTTAATATATAATTTGCATGCAATACTATAATAATATTATAAATTCATAAGCGTTCCCCAATTCACTCCTCTTTCTTCCAATGCATCATTTTTATCTCCCGTCCCCTCAGACACCAGCGTCCACCTGTAACTTCTCTACACAATCAATCTATGATCTACACAATCAAAGAGAACCGAGCGCAATCTGCTTTATCATTGCAAGTATAGATATAGGTAGATTCATATAATTTGTTTTTTAATCTGCTTGTTCTCATCAAGACTGCGGCCATGCTGGGAGAACTCCTTGGAAGGTTTTAGTCAAATAAATATACCCCAGAACTTATTTTGTAAAGTCTGGTACTTATTCGGTCATTTGCTTATATTTGTTGAATTGCTGAGTGAACTGCTAACACCAGTGTGCTAAGTGATACGGTAGACAAACACACACACACACACACACACACACATACACTGTTTCCGTCAACCAAATCCAGTCACAAGACATTGGTCGGCCCGGCAGAAGACACCTGCCCAAAGTGCCGCAAGTGCTAGCGAGCCTGAGATTGAGAAGCGAACGACTTATCACAGTCATGATCGCTAGCAATCATTATATATATATATATATATATATATATATATACAGAGAGAGAGAGAGAGAGAAAGAGAGAGACAGAGAGACAGACAGACAGACAGACAGACAGACAGACAGACAGACAGATAGAAGTTTCTAGAACGTTGACTTCAGATTTTGAATGTAAGAGGCTTCATTGGACTGTAATAATTGAAGTACAGATGATATTCCGGTAGAGTACCACCGAAGACAATGTTGAATTCTAAGAGATGGCATTGATCAAATGATGTCCTCATTACAAATGCAAAACATTGCCAAGGTGAACAATGGTGTCCGTTGAACATGCAAGTGTGTGTGCGTGTGTGTGCGTGTGTGTGTGTGTGTGTGTGTGTGTGTGTGTGTGTGTGTGTGTGTGTGTGTAAGTGAGCATATATGCTCGTCTTTATATTGAAATGGTTTTATCTAAGAGTGAAATCTAAGTTGCGAATGATCTTTTCTAATCAAATTTAAACATTCTACTTTGGTGCTTGTAAACAAGGACAAAGATTGAAATGTTTTGGTCAGACCGTTTATATACCTTTTCAAGAAGACACCATTAACTTGACTAAGAACTCAACTTAGCAAATCTAATACATTAATCCCTACAGCAAATGTTTTTGTTTCTTCGAGACTTAATAAGAAAATACATTCACCTATGAAATCCTTGACTATATCATAAAAACAATTATAAACTAATCTCTTTATGTTGCCGTAGTAATTGTTTTTGCTCTGTTTTCTTGCATTTTCTTGTATTTTCTTGTATTTTCATGTAAATATTCTTTCTTTTTCTGGTAGCGGTTGTTATTCTTGTTGTAAATTGTTAGCAATATAATGACTTGCAGAAGCTTTCGGGCATAACTAAGAATTTTGTTCTATAATAATTGGCCACACCATTAAAGTGTAATCATGCGAATAATGATATAACACGAGAAATGTCTAGCAAGAGATATGTGAGCGGTTATGTATATTTTAAGTGTGTCTTCAGTCCTTGTATGTATTTGTATGTATATGTGTGTAGATTTTTGTAAAAGAAAAAAACCCAGTAATATTATAGAAAAAGATAATCTGTGAAAAGGAGGACTTTGCTCATAGGCGTCTGCTTTGTTTGTAGAACTGTTTTCAAATTTAATAACGCTTGCAACTTGCTAAGGTTTTGTTTTGCAATATTATTTCGCACGCGACATAGTAAAAATTCCGTGGAGATCACATAAAGTTTCTGAACATATCAGCTACTATTTTTGAGAATATTTTTATTGTGCAAGTACCAATATTTTGCACTACTCGCCTGGGAATTTTTAATTATCTACATAACCGCCAATAATATTTGATCATATCCATTGACAACCGAGAAATCCGCAGATATTTTGACGGTTTATATAGTAGCACTGTTATTGAGTTACGGTCACCAATTATGGCTATTAACTCTACTGGTTTCTAAAATTTACGAACCGATGAGTACCAGTATTAGGGAAGTATCACAAATGTGAGAAGCACAGCTAGTTAAATGATGGGAGGTTTGTAAACTCACGCTAATGAGTTCTAAAATCTTCCTAACTATAGAATTGAAAATGGTCAGTATCCAAGTTTGATGTACATTGTATATACACCAGACGAAGTGCAAATGTTCCTGTCGTGATGCAGCTTAAGAATAGTTCCTTGAGTTCAGGCGCTGCCACATTCATTCCACATATACGACTGGTTACTTACACAGTTATCCGCAATGTTGCGTATGATTTATTTAATTTGATGTATTATTGTACATTAAATGTGAATTATTATGAAAATATGGTTTATTGATATCAAATTGGAAATTAGAATCTAAGCCAATTTCTGATCACAAAGTTCAAAGGATTGCTATAATGCATTTTAAAAACACTGAAAGTCTTAAATGCAATTCCAAATATATTATCTTTTATATTTAAAAAAACAAACAATTACATATTTTAGGAAAATACTTTTCACACCAAATATTGATTTCAAATTTCGGCACAAGGACAGCAATTTCGAGGAAAAGGATAAGTCGACCTCAGTATTCAACTGGTACTTATTTTATCGAGCTCGAGAGGATGAAAGGCATAGTCGACCTCGGCGTAATTTCAACTCAGAACATAGAGGTAGACGAGATGCCGCTAAGCATATTGTTCGCCGTGCTGACGATTCTGTCAGCACGTCGCCTTTTTCGCACAAACTATTAAGTATCTAAAAAGAAAACTATAATTCGATGTACAGGTTACAATACAAATATTTTTACAAATCTTTCTCCTCTTGTCATACTGTCTTATCCTCAATCCCTTACGGGAAAAGAAAACACTTGCTAATTCTTTCGTAGCCAGATATACTAACTTGATTAATACTGTAGCTGCAAATAATCTCCGTACACTCACTGGATTAAGCCTTTATCCTATAATAGGAAGGAATGAAATGTCTACTGGTATTTTGTCTGATTTGTCCAACGATAGAAGTAACGAGGGAATCATATTTCTTCAATACACCCACAAATTCTGTCTGCTGTAACAAATTAAACTCTGAAATATTTGTAATTCTGTATAACAGAAGACTTTATCGCTACTCAGATTTGCCTACTGTGCACTATAAAATAGCCACCTACTTCGAAAATATTTACAGAAGTGAAGTTATAGGCTAAAAAGATTATAGACAAGTGCAGAAATGTTTATCGCTTGAGGTGTCTCTAACTAATTAGCCTATTCTATTTTAAGTGCTTCGAAGTAGCTGGAATGAGATATTGAAAAACATACCTATGAGAGTGAGCGGTATTTTACAGTTTAAGTCAAAAGTTTTATATTGGTTTTTAAGGTAAATACTATATAAACATATAGATAGATAGATAGATAGATAGATAATTGATAGATAGATAGATAGATAGATAGATAGATAGATAGATAGATAGAGAGAGAGAGAGAGAGAGAGAGAGAGAGGAACAGATATTCAGGTGTCACATAATTGTGGCAACATTTAACATTATTATGATACTTCAATTCTTCTTCATGGAATAACTAATATATATGTGTTTGTATGTATGAAGGTATGTTTATACATACATGAGTGTGTGTGTGCGTGTTTCTGGGTTTGTATGTGCGAAGCGAGATAGAGACAGGCAGGCAAATACTCATATATATATATATATAAATATATATATCCATATTTAAATTGAAAGCGTAAAGAAACACGAAATTTAATTATGAAAAAAATTGAAATATTTAGATTTGTTAAGAGAAAATAAAATGTCAACATTTTCAATTACGAAACATAAGGTTTCAATTATTAGAGATATCTGACCTCTTATTTGTTGTTGCTAATATTCTGTTTGTCGTATCTTGTCAGTTGATAGTTTTTATTGTGCAACTTGTTATTTAAGACGTAAATTTTTTTCACAAAATTGTTAGAAGAGCAGGGACAGCGAACAAAACTTTTGCAGGTCCTCCCAGAATAGTGAGATCAAAATTATTTGATTCCAGTGTGTTGGCCGAGGAGTAGAAAATAAAAGTGTGAGGGTGAGAGATTTCTAAAAGTAAAATAACTGGATACGAATTAGGGTCCCTGGTGATGGGGCCAGACTATTTGGAATGGACGGCAAATGAAACGGTTGAAGCGGGTGAGACGTGATGCAGTAGTAGTTGTTCTTGTTGTAGCAGCAGGGGTTGCAGCAACGCCAGCAGCGATTTCAGAAGATTAATATACGTGGCACTCCGTCGGTTACGACGACGAGGGTTCCAGCTGATCCGATGAACGGAACAGCCTGATTGTGAAATTAACGTGCAAGTGGCTGAGTACTCCACAGACACGTCTACCCTTAACGTAGTTCTCGGGAAAATTCAGCGTGACACAGAGTTTGACAAGACTGGCCCTTTGAAATACAGGTACAACAGAAACAGGAAGAAAGAGTGGGGGAAAGTTGTGGTGTACTATAACCTCGGGCCAACCTAAGCCTTGTGAGTGGATTTGGTTGACTGAAATTGAAAGAAGTCCGTCGTATATATATATATATATATATATATATATATATATATATATATATATATATATACATATATATGTATATATATATATATATATATATATATATATATATATATATATATATATATATATATATATACATATATATATATATATATATATATATATATATATATATATATATATATATATATATATATATATTATATATTATATATATACTTTTATTCTTTTACTTGTTTCAGTCTTTTGACAGTGGCCATGACGGAGCACCACCTTTAGTCAAACAAATCGACCCCAAAATTTATTCTTTGTAAGGCGGCATCTATACTAGTAATATCGGTACACCCGGAAAATCGTGATGCTTAAGCTGCGTCTGGATTGGTCAAAACCGTATTCCAAACATTCAGCTTGTTGGAGCCTTCTAAAAGGAGCCTTCTAAAAGGAGCCTTCTAAGTCAGTTAGTTTACTACAGTTGTCAAGAACTCAGCTGTCAGTTAAATACATTTTGAAATCTGATGATTGCTACGAACGTATGAAAGCGCTAATTAAACTTTATCAACATTACAAAATACTTTTTTAATGTTTAACACCTTTCAACATTGTAAAAAAAATATTTTCTAAAAATACGATAAAAAAAAACAGAGAAAATCAGACCATGTTTTAACTTTATTCAACTGATATATTATTCCATGCACATTTACACAAATTCGGAAAAAATATATAGGCGCATGAGTGGCTGTGTGGTAAGATGCTTGCTTACCAAGTAGATTGTTCCGGGTTCCGTCCCACTGCGCGACACCTTCCGCAAGTGTCTTCTATGATAGCCTTGGGTCGACCAATGCCTTGTGAGTGGATTTGGTAGACCGAAACTGAAAGAGGCCTGCCATAGATAGATAGATAGATATATAGATAGGTAGACAGATAGACAGATAGACAGAGAGAGAGAGAGAGAGAGAGAGAGAGAGAGAGAGAGAGAGAGAGAGAGAGAGATATTATAAGTACTAGGCTTACAAAGAATAAGTCTTGTGGTCGATTTGTTTGACTAAAGGCGGTGTTCCATCATGGCCACTGTCAAAGGACTGAAACAAGTACCAGAATAATAGTATATATATACGTTGTATATATATATATACGATGGGCTTCTTTCAATTTCCGTCGATCAAATCCACTCACAAGGCTTAGGTTGGTCCGAGTGGTCCGAGGCTATAGTAGAAGACACTTGGCAAAGGTCTCACGCAATGGGACTGAACTAGAAACCATGTTGTAGGGAAGCAATATTCTTGCCACACAGCTACAGCGCCACCTATTGAATTGTCTTTATTTATTTAATTGTTTTTCTTTCAACAAAATATTCAAGAAAGCAGTTTTCTTGGAAAATCAAAAGGTCCATATTTTGACCAATTTGTATTGACACGTTTGTTTTAAAGTAGATTTCTTTGTTCACGTTTATTTTATTGAAATATAACTATTGTGTGAGTTTATGCATCTAACTATGGAAATATGCGGGTGTATATATGTGAACAGCTATGTGCTCGTAGGTGTAAGTATTTGTATGAGTGTATTTTATATGTGTGTATGCGTATATGTGTGTATGTGTATATGTGTGTTTGTACATGTACACGCACAAACATACACACAGACACACGTATATAAATATATATATATATGTGTGTGTGTGTGTGTGTGTGTATGTATGTATATATTCATATATATGGTGTGTGCCAGAGGGCTTGCAAATCCAATGGGGGTCTTAAAAGACATGTTAGGATCCACAATGAGCAGAACTTACCTGCAAGTATTGGTAGTGCAAATCAGAGGTGCAATCTGTGTGGGTGTTTTTTCAAAACACTGTCTGGTTTAAAAAGCCACATCAGATGCCATGAAAGGGCTAAGGTGTAGGTGCAGGAGGTGGTCAAACTCTGTGTAAGGAGTAGACAACCACCATATATATATATACGTGTGTGTATATGTGTATATATATATATATATCTTTGTGTGTGTGTGTGTCTGTGTGTGTGTGTTTCTGTGTGTGTGTGTGTGTGTGTGTATGTGTGTGTGTGCGCTCGTCTACCGACACACATTCATTCACAAAATATGATAGAGCATATTAATAATCTTTCGTCCTGGAATTATTCATATCGTTTTATAATTACAATGTAAGAGCAATTGGACGGCAAATATTAAATGCCTGCAGTATTCGTTAAGGATAGAGTTACGATGTATTGTAATTAAGGAACTATATCATATTTCTCTCTACTTTTTTTAATGAGGACTTTATGCTTGTTCCTGCAAAAATCCTTTATAGTGCAAAAATGTATACATGCATATATGTTGTTTATCTGTATATGTTATATTGTGTGACAATTGTGAAATATGGATTTTCTACAGATAGAGATAAGCAAGAATTTTTGCTTCACAAATTCTGTAATTTTCGTGTTCAAGTTTTTAGACAAGAAAAGCAGCGCGTTGATGCTGCCTAACAGCATAAAATCATTAATCTGCCATCGTGCTTTACTTATTTCTACAACTAACGAAACTATAATAACAATAGCCATAAGAATGAGACATATATATATATATATATATATATATATATATATATATATATATATATATATGTGTGTGTGTGTGTGTGTGTGTGTGTGTGTGTGTGTGTGTGTGTGTGTGTGTGTGTGTGTGTGTGTGTGTGTGTGTGTGTGTGTATGTATATATATATATTTACGTATATGAATGCATGGATGTGTGTATGTATGTATGTATGTATGTATGTATGTATATATCTGTTTATGCAAATGTGCACAACTGTCTTTGCGTTCTCTAAATTAGCGTTCACTTCTTTGCGATGTCGATCAAAACTCGCTGTGTTGATATATATTTTATTCACATATACATGTATATATTTATTTTTCATTCAATTTTACTGGCTGGACCGCAAGAAAAAAAAACACACAGCGAACGAACGATAAAAGAAAGAAGGAAAGAAAAAAAGAAAGAAAGGAAAAGGAAATGACAAGAACTACTTGTGGAAAACACTAATTGAAAAGAGAGAACAAACGCAACTTGATTACGACTGCTGCTAATACAGTAACAAAAGAATATTCCTGCCAAATTTATAGGTTAAGTCAAAACGTAATTGCATTATATTAATAAAAGGACAATATTGCTTAATTCAGGCACTGTATTAACGTTGTCCACTCTTTCGTATGTGATCATATCTGTCTAAATAAGTGCGTTTGTTAGTAAATATCCGTGTGTGAGTGTGTGTGTGTGTGTGTTTCTATGTGGATTTTGTGTGTGGGTGTACTGAATGTTAGATTTGTATGCTTAAAACAAATTGTCTTTCTGTATATGAATATACGTTTGTGTGTTTTCTTTTTTATGAATGTACATATGTTTTATAAATGTTTTCAAGTGGTGTGTGCTTGTTTGTATTTGTTTTTGTATTGTTTTCGATTTTTTTTTAAAATACTTTTATGTGTATGTATGTGAGTGATACTGCATCGTATGAAATTAAAGTAGTTGAAAGAATTTGGCAACTAGTTGCAAAAATAAAGAAATCTATGGTTTCGAGAAAACTTCTTAAACAAGATATCAGACCAGTGGGAAATAATTCTCTTTCGTTTGTTTTTCTCTACATGTTTTGTTTAGATTTTTGTTCTTTATGTGATTTTTTCTTTCTTGCAGTTTTCTCTTTCGTTAGTTACTTGTATAGTATTTATCTTTCTGAGTTTGAGGTTTTCGTATCGCATGTGTTCTAATTATATTTAAATGTTATTACTTGCCTTTCTCTTTTTTCTTTTTTTTTTTTTTACTGCTTTTTTAAAAATCATTTCCTGGTACGAGTTTCTTTGAATTTAGTTGACAAATTAACCACCATTAACATTGATTAATTCATACGGCTTCAGAGAACGTTACATAGCATTTTTCTTGTCGGTATACCTCATGAAGAATCAAATTTGGTCAGAGTTATATGACATTCAAACTGATGTGTGTGTGTGTGTGTGTGTGTGTGTGTGTGTGTGTGTGTCCTTCTTGCAGCAGTAGATTACAACTATACTCAATGTTGAGTTGTCTCTTAGATAACACAGTCAAGTGTGTATTAAAGTATATATCGTGATCGATATCAATATTTAGTTCTCACGCTAATTCCGGGAGATACGACACTTTTAGCGAGCAATTCTTTTAACATTTTATGTTCGCCGACATAGTTCTGCATACCAGCAATCCTGCCACATTTTAATTTCATTTATCCCTGGTTCTAACGTATCACTCGATCGGCTACAAAGTATCGACTGAGCTTTTTCGAAATTCTACAGTGATGTCTGTATAACTTTACGGTGAGTTGTCTACCTATACGTAAAAACTCGCCTTATCACTGCCTTCTTGCTTTCAGCTTACCTTCTAGTAAATCGTTGCTACCACGAAGAAAGCAATTAGGTCCAGGAAACATTTGACCCCAATGTGGACATGTGTATGTCATGAGATATATCTTTTTTTTTTGTGTCACTACATTTTTAAAATTATCGTTTATTCTTCCATTGAGTTCTCTCATCTAAAGCGGGATAGCATTTAGATACTTAAACCTTCCCTTTACAAAAATGAAATTAACAGTGTTTATTTCCATTGCATAATTTACCTATAGGACAATGGTTGATTAAATGTGAAGTTTACATGTTCAGTCCATAAGTTAAAACATCTGGTTCAAAAACGCTATGTCTGAAAAGGTGAAGAGAGCTAGAATCATTAACAGAATTCTCATTTTTGTCGCAATGAATTAATGAAATTAATCAAGATGAGGTATTTATTCATAAAAATGTAACTAAATGGTGTGATATGTTTCTGTGAAAGTTAAAGTTTAATTCTAGCAAAACTGAAGTCGATTTGTGGTTAATCGGATGGATACAACGAGTTGTGAAAGCAAGTAGAGAGTATGGTAAGAATGCTTCAGTTTGTAACACTCGTGACAAAGTTGGTTGTAGTTTCAGACTTCTGAACAGAAATATATTTAAGTTGGAAAATTACAATCGATATCAATTTCCGCCATATATTTGTGTGATTGTGTATGTGTAAATGCGTATGTGTAATTGTGTGTGTGTATGTGTAAATGTGTATGTGTTATTATGCGTGTGTGTGTGTGTGTTTTAAGTTAGCACTCTGATAACCAGTGATCTGTGAGCCAAACTGTGGCAACCTCACAAACACTGCTTGTGGTGGCGGGGTAGGGTAGTGTGACATTAAGAAATCCGAAGAGACAAGAAAAAGAAACTTGTCAGAATGTGAAGGGACAGAGAAGAGAGTAAACGGCCATCAAATAAAGTATACATATGCACGTGCATAGAAATATCTGCATATTTCTCTGTGTTTAGGTGTCAGTGCGCTGGGCCTCCATCGATTACGTCGACGAGGATTCCAACAGCCTGCTCGTGATAATAACATACAAGTGGCTAATCATTCCATAGACATGCCTACCCTTAACATAGGTCTGAGGTAGCCTCATTGTGACTCAGCGAATGTGACGAGGCTGGACCCCTTTGAATTACAGGTACTACTCATTCTTGGCAGCTGAGTGTACTGGAGCAATGTAAAAATAAAGTGTCTTGTTGAAGGACACAACGAACTCACGAATTTACAATCTAGGTCGAGTGCCCAAATCACAAAGTCGTTCGTCAGTATTTCACATTTACTAAGGCGGTAAACTGGCAGAAGCGTTAGCACGCCGGGCGAAATGCTTAGAGGTATTTCGTCTGTCTTTATGTTGTGAGTTCAAATTCCGCCGAGGTCGACTTTGCCTTTCATCCTTTCGGGGTCGATAAATTAAGAACCATTTGCGTACTGGGGTCGATCTAATCGACTGTCCCCCTCCCCCAAAATTTCGGGCCTTGTGCCTAGAGTAGAAAAGAATATTTCACGTTTACTTTAAGTGAATATAGAAA
>NC_142929.1:3199020-3209020 GCF_046866305.1 Octopus bimaculoides
TGGTTTCATGTCTTAAATAACCATGACGATTTAATTAAATAGAATTAAGTGTCCCAAGAAAGAATAATAAAAATCTAATGCAAGCGTAATTAGAACTATCTATCCTTAGATTTTGTAGTAAAATAAGGTTATATAATGAAACAGGGACGGTTTTTAAATTTTAATTTCTTGAAAAGTTTCCACAACAAAATAATCGAAATAAAACAAGCTTTCTTCGCGTCGATTCTCTGCATGTAGCCTGAAGAATGCAGAGTGCCATTTTCTAAATATCTGTTTTCAAATAAATGATAAAATGATTAATCCATCTTTAAAATAGAATCCTTTCTATTAAACACAATCTATATCAATTCCTTTGTTATGTCCAGTTAGCTATTTGATTCTCTCTGCTTTTTGGTACTAAACACCCATTGTATTATTCCTCATATTCTTTTGTATATAATTCCTTCCTGTTAATAGGATGTCCTTTGATGTTCTGAAAGATTAAATGTCTCTCCATATTCATCAAGTTTCCGAAAGTAATTGAAAACAGTTCATAATACTAAAACAGCAATTGTGAGAAATAGCAGCTCTACTAAAGTTGTATCAGAAATATATTTTTACAGAAGAAATGTGACAATCATTTATCATAACAGATATACATTTTGATATTGTTAAAGGATTAAACTCTCTGACATAGGAAGCAGCTGAAACTTAGCTCATTGCCAACAAATAATGTCAAATTTGATGAGACGTTTTAGGTAGTATATATATCGGTTTTAATGTATTCCATTAATTCCATTATTTTATTCACGGTCTTTTACGTTTCAAGTTCAAATTTCGATGAGCGCCACTTTGTCCTGATCTTTTACGTGTCAAGGAAATAAGTACCTCCATTAAATTAAATCCATTATTCTTTCTCGCTACATTTAAGATCATCCTTGTAATTTCCTGCGAAATATTTTTTTTGTTTGTCTGTATGTTGTTGTTGTTGTCGTTGTTGCTTTTGTTGCTGTTGTTGTTGTTGTTTTAAATCCATACAATTGATAGTTTTGGACTGCATGTTTAAAAACTGAGAAAACAGCTGTTCATGCATTTTAGGCAAAACATTACTCTGAAGCTTATAGAAACGGTTTGTGTTATTAAACTATAAAAGAGTTTTCTGTGAATATAATGTAGAGCCTGGAAGGAGCCAAAGACCATCGGCTCCGAAGATGCGATTCTCATTTGTTTAAAAAAGCAGACACAAAGTGCAGGATGTGAATTACGTAAAGTCATGTAGCTACTGAAAATATACAATTTCAGCTCGGAGCTTCTATCTATTTGCTACCCACTCATATAAAGAATGGAAACAATCTGATTCTACTCTGCTTCTATCAGCTTCTATCTTATTCAATGTTCAAATATACGCATATAGCTCATTTATTTTATTTTTAGCTTTGCATCTCGCAATTTCCTTCGCGTATTTCTCAAATAAAAACACTTCTCTTATTTTTCTTATTGTGGTATTTTACGTTTCAATCCTATATTTATTTACCTATTATTTTCACATCTGTTTTAACACAAATATTGCATGTTGTTATTCCATTGCTTCTGCTTTAACACATTCTTGTTATTTACAACAAATTTTTATCGAGTTTATTCCAACAAGCTGGGTAATATACTCTAACGCACCTGCGATTACATAAAAACATATTTGAAAATGTACATATACGCATGCATTCATCATGTGTATGCAGATAACGTAGGCAGATTTCATATATATTTATGTATGCACGTATCTATGTGTATGCGTTTGCGTGTGCGAGTGTGTATGGATGCATTTATGTGTCTATGTGTTTTTACATATAAAAACCGGGATGCATGCGTATAAAATACTGCGTTTGTTTAATATATATGTTTAATTACGCATACATGTGAAAACATACAAAAAGATGTATTTATTTGTGTATCAATCACTGAGGATACAATTCTACAGATATATAGTATGTAGGTTTTTGAATATTCTCTGTAATATCAGGTGGAATTTTTTGCTATGCTAGCATATATAATTGCGTGTTACCTATTCCACGGTATTTCCCTCTCTAAAATTAACTCCACGAAAAAACGAGTTATGTATTGCTTATCGAATTCATTCTACATTTTTACAGTTATCATGCATTTACGAAACAATAGCTACACATAAGTGACTTGCTTTTCTAATGGCATTACTCATATTCCCAACAGAAAATTGCATATTCACAGTTGTGCATGGAAAACTAAACTGATCACAGATCACGTGGCCACACAGAGACTTACAACTTTATATATACACAATTGTCTGTCTACACATTGGTGACACTGTACATAAATGTATAAACGTATGCTTGCGTTTGTAAATGAACACAAGCGCGCGCACACAACACACACACACACACACACACACACACACACACACACACATATATATATATATATATAAATATATACACGCATATATTTATACATACACATATATACATATATATTTCTTTATTCGTGATTTAATTTCTCCACTACGTCATGTTTCAGTGATCCACCTCAGTAGCGATGTTAATCCATGTCCAATTTGCATTTGGCTGCATGAGATTTAACGAGACTTCATACGTTAAGGAGACGGTGTAAAGTGAAATACGAAATACTTAAATAATGGGAGATAAATATTAAGGTACTGTGGTCGGTGTAATTTTATTTCGCTTATGTTAATAAGGATCTGGAAAGCAAAAAAGGAAATGTGCTTGTATAATCTCTGCACTCTCCATAGGCGCAGGAGTGGCTTTGTGGTGAGTAGCTTGCAGAGGTCCAGAATATTCTTGTGCCTGGTTGGAGAGAGTATGATCTGCTCCATGAATAGCATTTTCGTAAGATCAAGTAGAGATTCTGCTTGATTTCGCTCTTTGTGCGTCGTTCCTGGGGTTATGTTGCCCTCAGGTCACCTGATGTTGGGTAACTTGAAGTCACCCATCAAGAATATAGTAGAACGTTGATCCAGTTGTATTAGTACTTCTTTTATCGCACTGAGGCTTTCCCCAAATTTTCCATCATGATTCGAGGCATCAGGTGGGCGACATAGTGTGCATATGACTGTATCAAGTTGCTTCAGATGTATTATGAGTGTGTCACACACCGAGTTCGAGTTCGATAACAGGGTTAATAAGAACGGCAACGATAAGGATAAAAAGAAAAGTTAAACACGTAAAAGAAGCAATAATATCCCTGTTAGCAATTATAATACCGAGGTAAATAAAATAAATAAATCGAATAAGAACAACGCTACCAAAGCTGATTGCAATAACAATAAAAATAACAGTAGAAAAAAAAATAATTACAACCATAAATTTACGATCTACAACAATACAGAGGACAGAGTTTACACCAAAAGCAAAAATATAAAGTATAACAAGATAACATCTGCCTAATAAACCCATTCGCGATACAATTAAAAACCAATATATTTAAATATATAATGAAACTTATAAATAAGCACTTAAATATGAATACGAAATACTGAGAAACATTTAACAAGAAAATTAGAATAGGACATAACCTAACTAGCAACGTAGCTACTATTATAGCCTCTATTAACAATAAAAACTAGGCTCCTTCTATGAAACTAGGAAGAATAACAATAAAAATCAAAACAACCAATCGATTGGTATAATAAAAGAACCCCCAAGTAACTCGCCCTCTAAGAAGCCCGTCGTATATATGTATGTATGTATGTATATGTTTGCGTATCTGTGTTTGTCCCCCCACCCCACCATCGCTTGACAACTGATGTTGGTGTGTTGTCCCCGTAACTTAGCGGTTCGGCAAGAAACCCCGATAGAATAAGTACTAGGCAAACAATAAATAAGTCCTGAGGTCGATTAGTTCAACTAAATGTGGTGCTCCATCATGGCCGCAGTCAAATGACTGAAACCAGCAAAAGAATGTGTGTGTGTGTGTGTGTGTGTACTTTATTTGTGTCGCTAACATATGCTCACGTGATGTATAAGTCAACCGCATGAACGTTTATGTTTTGAGACAGGAAGTCAATACATGGCAAGGTGTTTCATTGGTTATCTCCCCTGAATGTGAAATTCTAGATATTCCCTTTAATCCTCGACATTCCTCCTCTTTGTCCCTGCATAATCTTCTCACACTTGATGTATATTTTATGATCCTGCCTTTACTTTTCACACGTTTCCTTGTATTGTAAGCACATGAATGTAAATTCAGTGAAAACTCAGGCAATCTCACATCGTTGGCGATGTGCTTTCTTCGTGTATATGTATTTAGGCACATATACACGTGTGTGTGTATATGTGTGTGTGTGTGTATCTGTCTATGTGTCTGTCTGTCTGTGTGTCTGTGTGTGCAGCTATGATTTCTATATAATTTTAAACATGTTTGTGTGAATGTATACAAGCGTGTGTATGCATGTATGCTTGTGTGTATACATTTATCTCTATATGTGTGTGTGTGTGTTTGAGTGTGTTCCTACATAACAAACAGTGCTTTGCGTTGCCAAAATGGAGTGCCATGGATTTCTTTTATTTCACGTTTACGTAATTATGAATGGTTTCTTGTGTTGATGTAACTATTGTTCAATGATATTCGTAACAGCAAGGGTGGCGGTAGCAAAACGACAACGATAAACCGTAAGTAGAAACATAAGAAGATGAAACAAAAAGCAGGGAATAACAGAGGCTGGAATTGCAGCAGATTTTACAAGAGGTAAACGTTATGAAATAACAACATTCATTGAATAAAGTAAAATTGCGAAAGCAATATCAAACTCAACAATGGTTGCAGGAAAAATAACATCAATTTTAAAAACAACAGACTCTAGAGTTGCCAGAGTCGTAACACTCGAATAAGAATAGGAAAAATGAAGAATACAAACCGAAACAAAGAATACACGAATAAATACCAAAACAAGAGATGGGGGTGGTATATGATGTGGATTTACATGATATTTACCGTTGTGCATGTTACAATAGTGTATACCTGGTTTCTGTGAGAAATTTTGATTTACAAACAACAGCAATTCCAAAGAGCTGAAGGAATTACTTAATACAATTGTTCGAAAGACTCATTGAAGCGTAACGGGATTCATATCCAAACATATGTTTTGTTAATAACAGTTTCGAAAAAGGCAAGAATTACGTGCAAAAAATTCCAAAAATCTAATTCGAACATACTTTGTCAGATTTCTACTGTCGACATCGAAATTTGTTTCATCTATCAGCTTTCATCTCTTGTCTTTTAGTTCTTTTAGTCATTAGAGTCCGACCATGTTGGGGCACCACTCTGAAGAAAATTTCCTTGAAAGAATCAACCACAGGATATTTTTAAGCTTGGTATTTATTCCATCGGTTTCTTCTGCCGAACCAGCAAGTTACGGGGACGTTAACACACCGACACCGGCTGTTCAACGGTAGTGGAGAACAAATGCAGTCTCAAAGACACACACGCATATGTTCATATATATATATATATATATATATATATATATATACACACACACACACTACATTATTACCTCGCTTTCATAGTGGTTGGTAGTGGCTGAACAACCTACACGACGTTTCTTATGCAGCATCTTTTATTTCCAAATTACAGTTCAGAAAATTTCACTTGTTCTCCAATTTCATAATCAATGTGTTCCATGAATTTTCTTTGGTAAGCTCTTTCCTATAAAGTACTATAATAGTAATACTACTACTGGTAATGCTATCATGGCTACTACTATGATTAATAATCCTTTCTAATATAGGTACAAGGCCTGAAATCTTGAGGCGAGGGGGTTTGAGTCGATTACATCGACCCCAGTGCTCAACTGGTACTTATTTCATCAACCGCGAAACGATGTAAAGCAAAGTCGACCTCGGCAGAATTTGAACTCAGAACGTAGTGGCAGACGAAATACCACTAAGCATTTCGCCCGGCGTGCTAACGGTTCTGCCAGCTCACCACCTTACAACTATGAATAATGATGATGATCATCATTGTAGATGATTGTTTCTGATCCAGGTACAAAGCCAGCAATTATGAGGTGAGGGGCGAAGTCCATACCATCAACCTCAGTACTTGACTGATAAGTAAATAACATTGTCGACTCCAGAGCGTTGAGAAACTAAGTTAACCACTGGAGGAATCGAACTTAGAAGCATCAATAATTAATATCATATTGTTTGAGAATGATTAAGAAATATAACTGTACTTTTGGTCAATCAAATATTTTTAAAATCCAGAAAGAATAGTAAAATATTTGAAATTGTAATTTTCATCTGTTCTCATGAAATGTTGTTCTACGTTTCTTATTATAATGTGCTCCAAATTCACAATCAAATTGGAGTACGATTTTTTTAATTTCTTTTGAATTCACTGACATCTACTTCCTGTCTCCTGCTTTGAAATAATTCAGTTCTTTGTAAGTTCCAGCCGTACAACGGAAATTATTCACAAGAAATAAATCATTCGGAATTGCATACATTATCATACCATGTTTTCTCCTTGGCTTTAATGGCAACAACCGCTTTTCATATCTTTTGTCTAACATTTTCTACTTACCAAAATATTTTGCCCTCATTCTGGTCCAATTATTTTTACGGTCTAAAATCTTGTAGCAGATTTAAAACAACGATACTTTTTAAAATGCTTCAGAAGCACTCTTATGGTAAAAACAATTAGTTACATGTGTAAATAACTGATAGCTTTGTGTATGTGATCGATAGAAAAGCTAGAAACGATATCCAAATTGCCTTCCGATAGTAGCGTGAGATATTAAAAAAGGTTATATTCAAAAATGATATGAGAGTCATATACGGAATGCCTATTTTTGCTTGTATATTTATTCAGAACTGACATGAAGTTAAATAATAACATAGCTACACATTCCACATCGTTTCGATTAAGCACAACTATATTTTAGGGTCTCGTATCTTGGGTTTCTTTGCTGGTAACTTCCTTAGTAATGTATCTTAAATGACGTTTTTCGCAGAGATACGTTCTTGAAGGTAGAACTCAGGCATGGATAAAATCATTCATGAAGTGGGTCGCAAGTAACGCTGCTCATCATCAGGTGTGGTGCATACTAAAAAAAAATCGAAGTTAATTTTTCGTTTGACGTACTAATCAGAAAGTCCGGCCAGCCTCCGACTGCTATGGCAATGATGATACGTTTATATTCAGTTTGTCAGCCAACGTTTCCTTCTATTATGGTTGCCGGTCCAATAACACATACATATCTGTGTGTGTGTGTGTGTGTGTGTGTGTGTGTGTGTGTGTGTGTGTGTGTGTGTGTGTGTGTGTGTGTGTACTGTGTGACGCAGAAACACCGACACTTTACAAAACACAAACTAAATGGATCTGTTCCTTTGTCATGCGGCATCTGAGCGCCATTTTGAACATGAAATGTTCGCAGCATGTCTCAAACACTAAAGTCATGAAGAAGATTGGCTTTCAACCCATGCACCATTAATTCATGGATAGAAAATCCCGTTGGACACACCAGTTTGCGAGAAGACCTTAAAAGATCTATTTATTCCCCATAATACCTGATACCAGCCAACCGGTAATCGCTCATTTTGGAGAATACTAATTCTTAAAGTCAATCATTGTCGTTGACGACGGACTGGAAATCACCACATGTTCGCTCATGGATTGAGTTCTGTCATTAAAAACATCACCGAGTCATTTTATTACAAAGCCTCCTACTATTTCGCTACAATGAATAGGAAACTGTGTCGTGTTGCAACCCACAGTTGTCCGTGTCAACCGCCCCAACGCTGTTCCATTGAAGTCAATACTTTCATGTCTCTACAACAACTACTTGCATCTCGTATCTACTACATGCGCTTCAGAAATTATTAAAAGATTTTAAATTATCATCTAGTTTCTTTATTTATATATTTATTTAGTTTCCGTCATATCTTTAATATGCTTTATTAATTTATCTCAGTCCATTTCATATTTGATTCATTTATAAGTTTCGACTGTGTTTTATAAACTGGTTAAAGACTCACCGAGCAGTGTTTTCTGAAGCACTCCATACCTTACATTTATGTATATATATTCATTTGTCAAAAAATGATATATAAATATGCGTGTAGACAGATCCGTATTCAAACACAGACACAGACACACACATATGCTAATATTTCCGTTTATATAAAGTTATATATATAAGCAATTAAACATTATATTAAAGGATCGATCAATAACTTTGAATAGAATATAATATTTATTGATTTTTCAAGGAAGACATCCTCAGTAATTTCTGTTTGCTAGCTTTCATCAGTTCGTGGTTTTATGTATGTGCACCTGAGAAGTTTATAGTTCAAATCGGTAATTTTTGTTTTCCTTTCCTTTGGATATGTTACGTCGAATACTACACAGTTCCGTTTTTCTTCTTTTTCTCATCAGCGACTACAATACTCAGTCTGTTGTGTCCCATTATTCTTTCGGTTTGTATATGAAATTCACAAAACAACCTCATTTCATTGTTTTCGAAGACTAGACTTTCTATTCCCACAAAGAAGTTATAGACTTTACGTGTTTATGGAAAACCAAATTTCCGGTAAAGTTTTCCAGAATATTATGTCAGTAATTTCCCCATGCCTATACTTTTGGGATTGATTCTGAACACAACTGTGAATTGTCTGAAATGCAATTGAGATATGATATTGGGGCAAACAATTGTGTTACTCTATCGTTCTCCTGATCCAGTTTACCTTTAATGCCTGTTCCTGTGTTGCTCTTCTGGTTTTTACCGTCTATTATCTTTTTGGTGTCTTTGAAAAACCATGGAGTGAATCTACTTTTCTTAAAAGTTTGATTTCCTCTTTTCCACATTTTTCTATTTTCCCTTTTTGTGTTCTGCACATTCTGACACTTATTACTGCCGGGTTTTACCTCTTTTAGACTTGTTTCTTCTTCATTTTCTTCTAGATAAGAACATAGACTTGTCTTCTTTTTCTCTGCTCCCACATTGTCGCTCATCACCCTCTTTCTACTATTTTATCCGTGTAACCGGTTCACATCATCGGATTGTGATTAAATTTCGTTTTCAAATCTTATAGTGTATGTGGAAGAGATCGAACAATGATGATAAAAATTAGGTGTGATGCAAGTGAATCTGCAAGCAAAAAGGACTCATTGTGTGGGAAGAGAAGTTGTGAAAGAATCGAAAGGAGTGGTAGAAAGGAATTTTTGGTTTGATGAAGAATGTTTGCCGTTGTTTGTGTTTAGACTCGTAAATAAAGCATGTACATAAACGAGTTCACCACGTCTCTCACGACGGATGACCACATCCGACGGATTGGTCGTTTAGTTTCAACGGGAATACAAGTTTACATGTGGTCACTGGCCATATGCAAAGTGTGACCCATAGCGACTCATATTGCCATCGATTGTCGACCGTCACAGAGGATTCGTGGATCAAATCACCACCGATTATCAGACCACGCGTAGCCGGGGTTTGATGCGGGTTCTAGTAACATGCTTTAAAAAAAAGCTAAAGGCTGCTTCCCTTCCAGCGATCTGCTAGCCCTTCAGACACCAACCCAGAATTTCCGAGGGCCAGTGCTAAATACAGAATAGCATTGGAAGAAACTTGTGTACTTGCTTATGTGGCGATGTGTCCCATTCAGGTGTCAATTTGTTTTGGTTGAATGTATTTATTTGAGTGTGCGCTGGATGTGCGTGTGTGTGTGTATGTGTGTTACTGTATAGTGTCATGAAATCATATGTACGCACATTGTTGGGCGTCTGCGCATTATTTCGGTGAATATATGCTGTTGGGTTTCTGCCGATGCTTTTTTTAATGCTATCTGTGGGCGTGCCTATGTGCATCTCGTGCGTGTGTTAGAGTGTGACATTAGTGTAAGCCTCTGAGAAATATCTGCAGGAGTTTGTCTAGGTGCTTGTTGAAATGAGTTTATATTGAAAGGCACGTAGGTGCGAGAGGGGCGGTGATTTTGGGTGTACAGTAATCTCTCGACTATCGCAGGTGTTACGT
>NC_142929.1:3214020-3236520 GCF_046866305.1 Octopus bimaculoides
GATGATGATGATGATGATGATGATGATGATGATGATGATGATGATGATTACCAAACGAACGTGAAATCGGTGGTAATATTTGTTTTTAATGAAGATTGTTGAGAACCCACTGCAACCACCTGCGTCAAATGTAAAGTACAAAAAATTGAAACCGTTATTAAAATGAAGAGTTCTTGCAACAAGACCAGAGAACAACCAACAAAAATATGAAACGAAAGTACTTTATCAACGTTTTCAACGAAAGCAACAGGACACTAATCGTGCTTCATTATAGCTTAACAAAGTTTTTCTCATGGCTCTCTAGCATTCATACCGCACGCAGTGTCAAGCTGATTGCCAGTGACAAATTATCATCAGTCACGTGTGTGATGTTAAGGTCCTATCTGTTAAGGACATAGAAGTAATCAGAAGACCTCACACCATTTGGTGAAAACTATCCACTCATAAATAAAGATATAATTTCTTAATGCTATTTTTTCTTGCTCTATTTCACTCTTCTATTACATCTCCTTTCTTTGGTTTTCTGACTCCTACTTACATTGATTTTTCTGCAGTATCGCTCCTGTTTCTATTCATGGATAATATTTCACACTATCTGCATTCTTCCTGCAATTTTCTCCACTCTCATCTGTTATCTTGCTTCTCATCTTCCTTTTCGTCACATTACTTGATATTTTCTCTTTACTTTATCTCATATCTTCTTCCTGGTCATGCTTTCTTTAGCAGGATGTACGTCCTCATACAACTCCACTTTCCTCCAAATCCCATTTATCTCTTAGCCTTTTTCCTACATTTATTATAATCTATCAGTCTACATATCCTTCTCTCTCTCTCTCTCTCTCTCTCTCTCTCTCACTCTCTCTCAGTCTCTTTCTTTCTCCATATATATATGCATGTACGAATGCATGTATGTATGCATGTATGTTCGTACGCACGTATGTATGTATGAATGTATGTATGTATGCATGTATGTATGTATGTATGTGTGTGTGTATGTATGCATATATATGTGTACGTATGTATCATTTCTAGTACCTTCCCATCCGCACAAATTATTTACCTGAACTTTTACCTTCTTTGTTTCTAGCTTCTACTTTATTTCCCTTCCTTTACAACTTATAACTTCCACTCCTTCACTTTCTTTCCGGTATTCTATTCTTTTCTTTTTTCTTCTTATTTTATTTTCCTTCTCTTCCATTCCAGCATTTCACACTTCTACCAACCAGTCATTTTATCTTCATTGTTTTCCATCTCTTCCATTCGTCATATGTTCTATTATTTTTTCTTTTTTACTCACTTTTTTCATCTTTTCATATTCTTCATTATATACATACATCATTCTTGTTTATTGGTCTGTTTCTATTTGTATAAAATTAATCGTTGTCCTCTTCTTTCTTTTCTGGAATCTACAATTTCCTGGTATTTACTAATACTCGACTCCACCCAATTTTCTAATGATATTCTTTACATTCTTTCTTTAATGTTCTTTCGTATTTAAAATCCATTCACAATTTGTATTTCTTGTGATTTGTATTTCTTCTGATAGTTCACCACCTACTCATAACAGGTGGAGCTTTCTGTCACATATTCCAGCCCATTTTACATCCCATCCATCTCTATCTGGATATCCGCCTTTTTTTTCTTTTTTTTTACCTATAAGCGTTTAATCAGATATTTCTATACATTTGGAATATCATCAATCGCAATAGCCCTGCCTACATGTCTGATTTGTACAGTTGCGGTAAAACGAGTTGTATATCCGTAATGCTCATTGCTGATTTGTCATTTGCTCATTTACAAGTCTATCATTCATTTTCGTTGACGATGCTGCTGCTGTTGATGATGATGATGACGATGATGATGATGATGATGATGATGATGATGATGATGATGATGATGATGATGATGATGATGATGATGATGATGGTAGCACTTTCATTCTAGATGGTGACGAAATTCAGTCGTTTAGGAAAAATTTATTCCTTAAAACTAAAGGAAAAAAATCTACAAAACAATGCATATCTTATATTTAATGTGATATACAAACACACACACACACACACACGCGCATATATATAGCATGTGTTTACGTATGTACAAAGGTGCGTATTATACGTATCTATAGATTTATACAGACAGGTATAAAGTACGTGTGCGAATCTGTTTATATTCTTTTTTTTTTTTGTATATATGTGGAACTTTGAATGATATACGTAAGAAAAAGAAAGAAACAAAAAAGATAAACCAGCATGAAGTAATATTCGCTGCTAAAATAGAAAAACAAACAAACAAAAGTTATATAAGAAATAATTTGCAGAGAAAATAATAAAGTAAAATGATGGCTGTAACATAAAAGAGAATAAAAATAAATGGGAAAAGTAAATGAGAGGTAATCAACAAAAATAAGGCCATCATAGAAAAAAAATGACTTAAAATTAATGTAATCACTCTGGAAATGTATAAACAATGAAAGATAATTACGTGCATGTGTGTGTGTGTGTGTGTGTGTGTGTGTGTGTGTGTGCGTGTGTGCGTGTGTGCGTGTGTGCGTATGTGTGTGTGTGCACACGCGCGTGTTCGTATGCGTGTGCGTGTGTGCGTATGTGTGTGTACATGTATATATACATATGTGTGTGTGTGTGTGTGTGTGTTATTTACACATTCATGCATGTAGTTATGTATATGTACATATATATATATATATATATATATATATATATATATATATATATATATATATATACATGTATGCATATATATATATATATATATATATATATATATATATATATATATATACATATACACATATATATATATATATATATATATATATATATATATATATATATATATATATATATATATATATATATATATAATAGAAGGATTGAAATAGACAATGGAAAATGCACATGAGTGAGAATAAAACAAATGAAACAAATTTTTACAAACACACACACATATATATATATATATGTTTATATATGTATATATATATATATATATATATATATATATATATATATGCAAGCAAAGAAATGTATATATGCATAGATAGATATGTATGTATATATGTGTATAAGTGTATAACGCGTATGTGCGTGTGTGTGTGTGTACGTGTGTAAATATATTTCCAGTCAAAGTTCTTAGTAGTCATCTAGACATCTTCATGGCGTCATGCTTAGTATATTAATCTGATGGATAAGATTTCTTTTGTCAGCAATGTGTTCATTTCTTATTAGATAATTTATTTAATACATTCCGTTTATTTTGTTTGTTTGTTTTTTCTATCCATCAATGCTTACAGCAATCCAGTCTTTAAACACAAATATACACATGCCTACACATCGCTGCCTGATCATTGCTATATGCATTGTGTACATGATATGCGGCATTTCTGATTCAACCGCCTTCTACTGTTTGTTATTGTTGTTGTTCCACTTCATCATCTTCTTCTTCTTCTTCTTCTTCTTCTTCTTCTTCTTCTTCTTCTTCTTCTTCTTCTTCTTCTTCTTCTTCTTCGTCTTCATTTTTACTTTACTCCCTATCCTTGATGTTTACTTTCCATTTCCACAACCTCCTATCTTCCTTTTTCCTCCTTCTGGCAATATTAAACCATAAATATGGTTATATATCTAATCTTTAACTCTTCGATTCCTCCTCTTACATTATATTTTGTGCTACCTTAAGAATATTAGTCTGTTTCTAAAAGACAACAATTTCCCAACCTCAAAATCATTGATTTATACATAAAAGTTACACACACACACACACACACACACACACACACACACACACACACACACACACAGACACACGCACACACACATATCTATATATATATATGTGTGGACGTGTGTGTGTCTTTGTGTCTATGTATGTATGTATGTATGTATGTATGTATGCATTCATGTATGTATGTGTTGATGTATGGCGAGCTGGCAGAAACGTTAGCACGCTGGGTGAAATGCTTAATAGTATTTCGCCCGTCGCTACGTTCTGAGTTCAATTTCCACCGAGGTCGACTGTGCCTTTCATACTTTAGGGGTCGATTAAATAAGTACCTGCTATGCACTGGGGTCGTTATAAACGACTTAATCTCTTTGCCTGTCCTTGTTTGTCCCCTCTATATTTAGCCTCCATTCGGCAATAAAGACATAGATGTATGTATATGTACAAAATAGAATACATATTCTGTGTCGTTTTTCTTTTCTTATTTTATTTTGCTTGTTTCAGTCATTTGACTGCGACCATGCTACAGCACCGCCTTTAGTCGAACAGATCGACCCCAGGACTTATTTTTTGTAAGCTTAGTACTTATTCTATCGGTCCCTTTTTCCGAACCGTAAATTTACGGGGATGTAAACACACCAACATCGGCTGTCAAGGTATGGTAGGAGGACAGATACACACACACACACACTCACACACAAACACACACACCCCCCACACCCACACACACTCACACACACACACACACACACATATATATATATATATATATATATATGACAAATGTTGAGTTCAGTTTCATCCTTTTACTTTAGATTTTTAATAAAGATTCATTATATTAAATTTGTACCTTACTATGGTAAGTATTTTATTTAATAAGAAAATTTCACAAGTATCAGATGTGTTATGAGCATTTATAGAACACCTTTCCTATATAAGCTCAACAAACAATTAAAGATGGATAAGCGAAGACGTTAAAAGCTTTATAAAATTTTAATTAAAATTTTATAAAACTTTTAATATCTTCTCATTATGTGCCTTAAATGCTCGTTGGATACTTTCATGTTAGAAACGGTTTTAATCAAAGAAAGTTTAATTCTATTATTCTGTAAAATAATATTTAATTATTTTAAATGTACACAAATGCATAAAAATAATTTTTAATTCCATTAGACATTCTAAAATACAATTAAGTTTCATTCAATTTAAAAAAAGGTAAAATCGGTCAGAACTTGTGGGATGTCATGATATGTATGTATGAATGTATGTATGAATGTATGTATGTATGTATGTATGTATGTATGTATGTATGTATGTATGCGTGCATGCAGGCATATTTGTATGTAATATCAAATTAATATTGATCGCGATTCCATCCATGTTTCGCCAAACTGCCTATTCAACCGTTGCTGATAGATTTTCTAAGATGTTATGATACGGAAAATGAAAATTATCATGAAAGTTCATTCTTTTTTATTCACCACAACAATGTCCGGTTTCTGGTCAGGTGATCGCACTGAATCATTGCATCCACAGGATTTTGCAATCTTCATACTCTATGATTCCTTCTGGGGTTTACTCATACCACGCTTTTACTCTTTGTAGGCCTTGATTTCCACTGAGCTCGCAATGGATCATTTTTGCCACATTGTCATGTGGTTTATTGTAATCGCGAACGGAATTTCGTAACCGATGAATATCTAAGGATTTTTACATCTTTCTTCATTGACAATTTAACCTACATAATAGATCTACAGCTACGGCGAATTCAACAATTTCTCTTTAGATCGAAAAGAAATAAAAAACCATGATAAATAGAGTTAATCGATTGGCCTCTCGTCAGAAATGTCCACATCTCTTAAACAAAGAAACAAGTAGCCAGTCTGTAAGTATACACATTGAATCAAAGGTAACTATAGCTACTAATTTCCAAGTTATAATTATTTCACACCTGAATATCATCCGCCTGTCGATGGGAATTTCAGACCTCACAGTAACGAGGTATGATACAATATACGTAAATATACGTTGTAGATTCGAACATGGGAAATTAAACTATTTCTCCATAGACTGACAACATGAGGAATGGCCTTCATAGAATTTCGAACCTTGTTAGGTTCTCATCAGAAGTGCGTACATCACTTCACCAATTCCTATGTAGCAAGCAGCTAAACCTTTAGAGTTTTATCATTTCCTGGGAAAACGTGCAAAAATTTGTTTTCAAAATACATTAAGAGATACGCTTGGTGATTAAATGAATTATGTTTCTTTTAATAACCGAACTATTCCCAGTAACCATATGTTGCTTTTAAGACTTTACAATTGTTTTAGTTTTACTGACAGGAGTCAAAATATACAAATTCCGGATAAAGTTCTTTGATATTCTTTGAACATTTATGTTTCTAAGAAACATGCAAACACACATTCATTCACTTTTATATATTGCTTTCAAATTTTGACACAGGTAGCAGTCTCAGGAGCGTTCAATTAGTACTTATTTTATCGACCACGAAAGGTTGAAAGGCAAAGTTGACCTGAGCGGAAATTGAATTCAGAACATAAAGACAGACGAAATGCCGCTAAGCATTTTGTCCATCATGCTAACGATTCTTCACTTTGTATTTTACAGTCTTGAAAAGTTGTATTTGTGGACATCGTGTTTCAAAAATAATAACTCTAAATAATGTTTCAGTTGTATTCGTTTTCAAAATCAACCATCACGCAAATATTTGTCCTACTATTTCGTTTGAGAGGTTCACAATTCGAAATTTATAACAAGAAAATATATCTCACGAACACTGAATTAATTATTGTTATGATAAAATTCCTAAAGGCGATATATTTTTCTCACTCCTCCATTCCTATAACAATACCAGCTTATAATTTTGTTTTGTTTTGCAATGTTTGACACTTTTCAATGACTATCAAGAAATTAATTAGCCATCGAATTAGATTTTGAGAATAACTGATAACATATATTGCCGTTAATTTCTTCTGGCGTTGACAATTCTGTTAAATTCAAGTTGATGGAATTTAAGCGTAAAATAGCCTAGTCAACAGGAGAAATTCTTATTTATTCTCCTTTATATTTTAACAACTCTAGAATCCAAATTACGTGTTATGCGAACCTAAAATATATTAAAGCGCGTTCTGATTTATAATTAAAAATTCAATTTACCTAAATTTTGTCGATATTGTTAAATGCACAAATACCAACAATTATTTCTCGATCTAATTAGGAGAATGTCGTTTGGTTCCATATATATGGTTCTCAAAACACTGTTTCGTACTTATTTTAGTGTGTTAAGATTTCATATATAATAAATCACATATCTATTATATTTTCAACTCACAAGGTTTGATATTGTATTATATATAAATTTATTTACCATTATATGTTCAGCAAGTCCAAAAGTGGACAATTAGATTATTACTTCTTCGTGTACAATGTATCCAGACTGAGCGCCACTATCATCTAATGCAATGGACTATAACCATTCCATACCAATGACCACTTTGATAACTATTTTCTTTTGCTTGGACCTCATAGCTATTTGATGTTTATAGACACCTTTTATGTTTTTATATTTAAATATTGTTAGGAATCGTATAAAACAATTGTTAAAATATTTTGTATCGTAGATGCCTAACCATGCAGATAAGTTTGAACAACAAAATCCAAGGGTCACATGGATCCCGATTGAGAATCATTAGTCAAATGGAATACATCGCACCTGAATAATGGCGATATGGCTCACTAAAGTAAATCCTTCGAGCTTCGTGGAACGTTTAGAATATTTGGAAACCACATACGAGTGGCACCTACCATTTACTTAATTCAAGCTAATTAACAATTCTTTTAGATAAAAGCAATGTATTTGGTGAAGGACAATTAAGAGGCTTGATTTAATATCATCGGCAACAAGGAGCCTCTACTTTGTGAACACGATCTAATAGAATACCATCTTAAAAAAAGGAAGTGAAGTGTGAACTGGTGAGATTTTTATACAGTGTATCTGAACAAAATACACGAAAGTCACGTACGGGATGCTATTATCCATAGATCTAATTCTTCAAAAACTGAGTGGTTCTAAATAAAAGCATTAGCAATGTTACCAAACGAACCATATTGAAGCCTTGTCATATTCACAACTTGGTAATATTTTTAGGAGTGTTATGTCATTTAACGATAACTTCAAAAGGGAACGACGTTCAGATGGCGAATTAGTTCGTCGATAATTACCGCATTTCAAAACGATCACTACGTGTATGGTTGTATATTGGATCTTATAATAATATTCATTACAATTGTTTACAAGAAGAAAATCAGAGCACTCAATACGCAAGATAAAGTGGAATATGTATGTTGTTGATAAAATGGTAAGAGAGCTGATCACAAAAGGTCTCCAGAGAAGAAATCCCCATTCAAGCAAGTGTTTTGGCCGATGACTTCTTACACTTTAAAGAGGTCAGGTCCTATCCGGGTCATGACTCCTGGGTTCCCTTCTGCTGACACTTTTTAACCACTTGTTATATCAGAGACTTGTTCGGTATTTAAACCGTTTGGAATTACCTCTAGTTGCAACTCTTTGCTGTCGACTCAGTTTTCAAACCTACACTTAAAAAAGAAATAAAGTTGATTGTAATGGCAGCGGTGAAACGTCAGCTCTATCACAATGTCTCACTCAGAGCTACTTCCCCTAGCATTAAAATACGAAACTATTGCCTACAAACGATATGGTGGTCGTTTTTGTTCCTCCACAACCAGATCCAGTTGGAACAGCTCTCAGCTCCCTTAAACATTCCCTGTTCTTTACCACTTTATTGACATCATACTTTGAATATTTCTTTTAAACACAAGACATCATGATCCACAGTTATTCATTCTAGAGTGCTGGACACTTTCCATACTCAAAACTCAAACTTTTACTCGAATGTGCACAACGTACTAGAACTGTTAAAATTTCGACCAGATGGTCTGCCCTGGATTCTGCGTCTCGAAATGTTGGAAGGTATTCTCGGGTGTCTGTTATTTTTCTAGGTTTATTTATAAAACCTATAAGTTTTTCGTGAGGAATTCATGATCCGAAATAAGTAAAATACTAACCATTGTATTTGTTTGGGAGGGAGGAGAGAGGCAGACAGATAGACAGGCAGAGAGAGGCAAAGAGAAAATGAGACGCACAGACACACACGCAAAAACAAAGATATGAAAAATTGACTATTTATAATTGGAAATGCATCGAAGGAGAGAGCGAAATTTGGAAAAATCTAATGAGTTGGAAAACTAAATATCTTGGTGGCGAGCTGGCAGAGACATTAGCACGCCGGATAAAATGCCCAGCGGCGTTTCTTCTATCTTTATGTTCTGAGTTCCAATACCGCCGAGATCGACATTGCCTTTTATCTTTTTGGGGTGGATAAAATAAGTACTAATTCACCCCTAGGGTCGATGTCATCAACCATCACCTCTCCCGGAAAAAACAATTTCAGGCCTTGTGCCTATAGTAGAAAGGATATATGTTATAGCAATTTACCGGCGGCAGAGATTCACAATATAAAGTGCAGAGACTATGATGAGTCGATGTAAATTCTATTGTGTTAAAACCAATGAAGGAAATAGAAAGATTACATGTCATCAAGATAAATAACTAACTTCAAAACTAATAACTAACTCTTCAGTGATTTAATACGATCATTATCGTCTGCAGTCAGTCATCACGACTCGCAATTTTTCCTATTTTGCTTTTACATGACTTATTAAGCTTTCTCCATACAGGTCGATTTTTCGCTTGATTTGCCATTTATTGTGACCAATTCTTTTTCACTTCATGTTCCTTTTTTGCAGTATTTTTGAATCTCAGGTTTTCCATGGATACTTTTCCTCTTGCATATTTGGGAGAAAAGCATTCGTCTAGAGAACCTCTGAGTGACCCAGCCAGTTTCTTTCAATGAGGGTTTCCATCATATGAGACAGACCAACACACAGCCTATGCTAAATATCAGACTGACTAAAGAGTTTCGTTTATTTACATTTTATACAGTTGATTTCATTTTATTTCCATTCACTCATTTTGGTCTATTTACTTTATATTTTTGATTTTTATTTCCATTAATATATTTTGGTATTTCTTATCGCTTCTGTCTATTTGAATCTACGTATTGTGCTTTGTCAAAGGAATGATAAAAGTAAAATATAGATATAAAACAATGGGAAATTATAGGTAATCCAAGATTGGTCTCTCACTACAGAAACAATTGTAGTGATTTGGATTAAAGCCTGTTAATTCCCTCTTCCTGCATATATATATATATATATATATATATATATATATATATATATATATATATATACAGAAGAGAGTGTGAGATAGGTATATATATGTATGCATATACATATTCACAATATGTACATAAGTATGTATGTATAGATGTGAATATATGAATATATATATATATATATATATATATATATATATATATATATATCATCATAAATATAAGGGATTAGCAATTGAGTTGCTTCTCCAACATACTGAAAATTCAGAAACAGCAGTCAAAGAACTACTAATTCTAAACTACAAATTTTTCTCTAAAACGGATGGCGATATATATATATATATATATATATATATATATATATATCTACCTATATATGTATGTATATATATGGAGGGAGAGAGAGACATATATATACATGCATATATGAATATATATATATTTATAAGTATATATATATATATATATATATATATATATAACTATATAAATGTAGCTTTGTGTGTCTATGTGTTTGTGTTTGTGCGTGTGTGTGTGTCTGCGTGTCTGTGTGTGTGTGTGTATGTGTGTACATATATGCGTACACGTACGAAGATTTATTCTTATATAAGTTGCAAGTAACATAAACGTCGCATCAGGTCATTTCTCTAAAAATTTGAAATGAAATATTTCATGAGATGTTTTTTTGTATTTAATCCTGTATTTCTCAATAAGATATTTACTTTTACAAAGAAAACTTTGCTTTCAATAATAACGTTCTCTATAACCTGTATGTTTGCATTATCTCCATAGACAGAGCTATCATACTGAACAAACTGTTCATGTTATTTTCAGTTTTCATTCACTTTGTTACTACTAACAACAAAAATTATTTTTCCACCAAGTCTAAACCAGGCATTAAATGCATTTCCTTGTTAACTATTGAGACGCAGCGTCACACATCAATATGTTGTTATCTGGACGGGTTTCAAAGGCGAGGAATAAAGCGCGTTTTCATGTTTATTTCTTCCCTGTGGGAATGAAAAACAAATACAAGGTATTTGCCTCTTTTCACACAGATGCCATTTTTTAACGTCCAACTATATTTCCGTTTTTAAGGGCATGAGGTATTTTTTCCTAAGACTTTTAACTCTTCAAAGCTTGAGTATTAAAGGAATTATTCAAGTAGGAAGATTAGAAACTATAAACAACATGTTAGATTGTATTTCATTTTTGATGGTTAATTTTTTTTTATCGCCTAGAAAACGATAGGTTATGAGATAGTGGCTAGTTATTCACGAAGCTTATAAATATCAAGATTTGACAAGTGAAAGACTTTTCCCTTTTTTATTCAAGCAATCCTACTTATTCAGAGGAATACGTTAGTCAGGTTGTTTTGAAGATTTAGTTTACTCTAAAGATTCTAGTAAAGATTGCATTACAGTAAATATACTACGGAGTCTGCCAGAATGGTAGGGAAAATTTCGATGATGTATTGTAAAGAAAAAAAAGAAAGAAGTTCAGCATTTGGGAATAGAATTTAAATGGGTTATTAAACATCTAAAGGACATTTGTTTCGATGCTTTCATTGATTTGTTTTGATATATTATAGAAATGTTATCTTGAGCATTTTATGTTCGATACAGACAGATGCAAACATCTATGCACAATCATACGGAAATATAAATAGATAGCTGCACGAAAATTCACAGAACACACCCACGTATGCAATACACACACAAACACACACACACACACACACACACACACAGATAGATACATACATACATACATACATACATACATACATACATACATACATACATACATACATACATACGGGATGTTCGTATGTAGTATATATTTCGGAATATATGTGGCATGAGTGAGAGTGAAGACAAGAAAAGTGATCTATAAAGAAAGAGGGAAAGAGAGAGAGTACGATATTTTATATCTAAATGACAGTCAATTTTTAGTTATCACTGTTAGCTCTCCGCCGAGGTTAACGGTGATGAAATATGACGTCCGGAAGGAGCAGTTGATCTTAACTGCACATTGCTTTTATTAAGGTGTATGCGAGCGTGTATATATGGCTGTGTGTGCTTGTTTACATGTTTAAAAAAACAATTTCAATAAATGAAATTGCTCACTTTCTATAGAAAGATAGATAATCGACAGAAAGATAAGTAATCTGCAGTATAATGTGGATATTCTGGTACTTATAGTTTAGTAGTGCCGCTAATTTCTCTATAGAAAATTGTATACGGCGACCACTGAAAGCGGTGTGTAGCTATCCATGAAAGTGTCAGCCGACAAACATTAACTTCTTTATTGCCTACTTAACGGCATGTTTATGATATATGAAAGAATGTTTCAGATAACGCATGCAAATTTAAATTTTTGAAGTTTTCGCATAAAAGCAAAAGCTTCCGTCTACTTGCCTACAATTTGTGTAAGAAGTTGCGTTTTGTCAATGCTTGATGATGGTGATGATGATATATGTATGTGTGTGTGTAGGTGTGTGTGTGCGTTTGTGTGTGTATGAAGGTATATGTATGAATGTATATATATATATATATATATATATATATATATATATATATATATATATATATATATATATATATGTATATATATGCATATATATATATATATATATATATATATATACACAAATACGTATATATATGTAGATATATATATATATACACACACACATATATATATATATATATATATATATATATATATATATATATATATATATATATATATATATATATACATATACATATTACACATATTACACGCACACACAGACACTACGTGCATGTATAAAGGGAGAGATAGATAGATAGATAGATAGATACATACATACATACATACATACATACATACATACATAGATGTGTTTGTGCGTATATATATGAGCATACACACATATATGTACGTATATATATATATATATATATATATATATATATATATATATATATATGTATGTATGTATGTATATGTAATTACATTCATACAGATATATATATACATGTACATATTTACATATATATGAATGTATGCATGTACACATATTTATATATATATATATATATATATATATATATATATATATTTATATATATATATTTAAATATAGAGAGAGTGACAGACAGACAGATACACAGAGTGAGGGACAAAGAGATTAGAGAGAAAACAAAGCTAGATTGTCTTTTCCTGACTTATATAGTCATGTCGTCTGAGAGATAATTCCTTATTGAAAATATCCATTGTATAAGGACTGCCCTTATAAGCAGTTTACATAACCAAGCATTTAGAGAGTGCGTACCAAACGTAAGCATACTTCAATGTGTATAATGGACATCGGTTATATATGTGGCGTCAGCGACTGTAAATACCGAGTTGAAATAATTCAATAAATTTTATTAAAACCAAAGGAAAAAGGGTGGAGAATCTTTCGTTATCATATGCAAGAACTGACTATTTTCTCTTTGTATTGTTTCAGATTATAGGCAGAGACAAAGATAGCAATCAGATTACAGCGCTCCTTGCAGACAATCCTACATTTTATTATTTGAATTTGGCTCCAAACCAATAATCACCGGTCATTATCATGGGTACATTGGTGAAGATAGATAGATAGATAGATAGATAGATAGATAGATAGATAGATAGATAGATAGATAGATAGATAGGTTGCCTTGGTAAAAGACAACTAAGCGAATAATGAACACCGCATTGGTGGATGAAGAATTGCTTTTAATTGACTGAATGGTTCTATTGCAGTGTTATAGTAATACAGGTTTCATGCTAAATGTAATGAATTTTAGCAAATTCTTAACAGCAGATAGAATAACACCGAGATGCTAGTCATATTTCTTACGCGGGGAAAAATAATGAGGTTTAATGCATCGTATGGCATAAACGTGGCCACAGATCATCCTAAATGCTTCCTGGCACCAACAGAAATACACTTTCCACGTTCAAATAAATATTCAATAGTAATTAATAGAAAGATGTTTTAATGATATGTATAACAGCCGCTCAAACATGGGTCTACAAATTTTTTATCACAAGTGAAACAACCCAAATAACATTATTGAACCACTAAGAAAGTGCAGACCCCTCCCATAATTAACTGATAAATACCATTTTCCACATAGAGCTGGTATGGCTCTTATGACAGCATTATTCTATCTGCGACTGAATAATTGATAAAATGGCTGCGGTTCAGCATGAAACCATTGGAGCCGCATTAACACATGTATCTAAACGTATATACATTCTCACGCATACACAAGCATGCATATAATTATATACATATGTATGTAAACATAAACACACACAACACATATACACACATTGCATGTTGTCGGACGAATGAGAAAATAGTGCTCAATACATGCTGTAGGGTATATATAGGTTTTTTTTATTATTATTAAAACTGACGATGAGAGATTGTCTCGCGACTCGACTTCCATACTGCTACGATCTTTAGTTAATGAAGACAAACGTTAAGAATTTCATTCTGCAACCCCTTGAATTTCTTTCTCTTCTCAACGACCGCCAGCATGGCTTTTGCCGAAAACCCACTGGAGACTTACCTTTGACACTCACCATTGGTTCCTACTTTTAAAACTTTCGGTAAAAATAGTGATGTTCTTCTCGAACTCGGAAAAATATTTGTCCATCTCTGGCCGTGCAAATCTAAAAAATCGTCCCGGCTACAAGCTCCTCTTTGTGTCACCCCTTTCAGATCTATAATTTCCTATCTGATCGCATCACCACAAAATTAACTATCGTGGTTTCCGTTTTGTCAGCATCTCTCTCAATCTTCCATAATTCGGTTACGTACATGCAGCCATATCCAAAACGCTAACTCATCCAGATGATGCGACTCTCTTCATTCCTACCTGCTGACATTCTCAAAAGATATCAGGGACTGAATTTAGCTGGGGTAAATATTGAAAAAATATTCTTAAATTCTTGAAAGACAAAGGACAACTAAAATCTTATTAAGTAACATTATATGAATGACTGCACTATTTCACCCACATCTGATTAGGAGTGCCACAGATACGTAGCGTTAGAAATAGATGAAAATATTTCCTTTGAGGAACCCTGTAACATGAAGCACATAACCACAGAATAATTATGGTCCTGCAACACATCGGTAGCTCGCAGTTCGATTGAAGGTACCTGTGCGCATACAAACATTCGGCCCCTGGATTATAGATGCTAAATGAAATCCAGGATGTAGATGTAAAACCCGAAAATTTATACTTGAAATTTCAATATAAAACGAAATTAAGATGGCGAATGTTTAGCATCGATTCAGCATAAAACCATAGAATATTACATATTATCTTTTCCATGACATCTGCTAAAGACCGAATGTCCAAATATTCTTTTCTATTCAGGGCACAAGGCCCGAAATTTTAGGGGAAGGAGCCACTCTATTAGAGTGATCCCATTACGCAGCTGGTACTTAATTTATCGACCCCGAAAGGATGAAAGGTAAAGTCGATCTCGGTGGAATTTGAACTCAGGACGTAAAGAAAGACAAAATACTGTTAAACATTTCGCTCGGCACGCTAACGTTTCTGCCAGCTCGCCGCCTTGTCCAATGTCCCCCATATTGCCATGGATGAAGCCTGCACACGTGAGACCAATAACATCAGGCAAGTTGAAAAGAAACTTTTCTGAAAGTGAAGTATATTTGCCACCTAAATGTGGCTAACCCTTAAGGGTTGATTCTACTAATGTTTTTAGTCCTGGGAAGACATCTCCTCCAGCTGGTTATTGACACACTACCTGTGCCCTATCAGTATTTTCAAAGGGAAGCCATCCTTCCCATCTCCAGGCTTAGCCACATTGAAGTGGCAAATATACTTCACGATGTCGTGCAGCTACTGTTTATACGTCGCTCAGAGATTTATTATTTTCTGAAATTATTCTTTGATTATTGACGAAAGATACACAGGACATACGGCCCCTCCCTGTAAAATTGCATAGTTCTATCGCGTAGGTCATCGGGGAGACTTTTCTGACGGACAGTAAGTTTTGAGGAAGAGAAGAAGAATTGATGAGTGTAAAGTAGAGAAGAGAGAGAGATAAAAAGCGAATGGACAACGTTCATCCAGGTGGAAACAGTTTCTCCAACCTCTTTCCCTCCTTTCAACTTGTTTATTTTTTCTTCGCTTCTGTTTCCTTCTTTTTTCTTACTTCTCGTGTTTCCTGTGCTTCAGACGTTGTAAATTGTTTATGAGGAGTTGTTAGTATGAAAAAGAGAGCGCAGAAGAGGGTAGAGAGAGCGAGAAATGCGTAGAAGGAGAGCATTTGTGTCAATTAACAGTCAATGGAGGAAGAGAAATAAAGTCTTAAGAGAAAGAAAGAAAAACAAAAAAGAGAAACATATTGGGAGAGAGAGAGAGAAAGAGAGAGAGAGAAAGAGAGAGAGAGAAAGAGAGAGAGAGAAAGAGAGAGAGAGAAAGAGAGAGAGGGAAAGAGAGAGAGAGAGAGAAAGAGAGAGAGAGAAAGAGAGAGAGAGAAAGAGAGAGAGAGAAAGAGAGAGAGAGGGGGTGGTATATGATTAATGAAAAAGCCCGAGGAAGTGGGAAGAAGTAAAAAATAGAGAGAGAGTTTGAAGTGAGACAGCAGTCGAGGAAGAAACAATTTGCATATAAAAATGAATGTGCAAGAAGAATCCGTCATACACAGGCTCAAAGCCTCATATACACACAAATTTATATGCATACATATCTGTATACACACACGCACACACACACACATATATATATATATATATATATATATGCATACATATCTGTATACACACACGCACACACACACACACACATATATATATATATATATATGCATACATATATAATATATATATACGACGAGCTTCTTTCAGTTTCAGTCCACAAAATCCTCTCATGAAGACAGGTTGACCTAAGGCTATAGTAGAAGATATTTGCCTAAGATAACTCGATGTAGGACCGAACACGGGACCATATGCCTGAGAAAGCAAACCTCTTACCACACAGCCACGTCTGCAGCTATTTGTAGCAATTTATAAAGTACATATGGTTGTATTAGGGATACATATTGTAATACAAAACAGTAATAAAAAGAAGATAAAATAAGAAAAAATATACAAAAATATTGTGATATAATCTGATGCCAGTATATAATAGCAACTTGAGTTTTCTATCTGTTAATTTTATGGGGATCTACAGTAAAAGTTGAATATTTTGATACCATTTTTCCTGGTACTAACCAATTTTTAGTCAAAGAGTATAATGTGAGGAGCATTTACGAAAAAGCTGTTTATCAATATTTGTTGAAAAGAATTATATCTAGACAGCCTTGTGGTGTTAATCGTTAAGATATAACACATACTGTTCATTAAGTTCTGTTAAATGTTCATGTGGGAAGAGTGGGGATACTAACAGAGGTTTCGATTAAGATTTGTATCGCTTTATTCTGCGTTCCTTGCACATCACAGAGCCTCTGTTCTTCAATGCTTTCACTTTTCATTCAAATAAGAACACTAACTACATGCTTCCTTCCTGACAATTTACAACCATGCATCATCCATTCAAAACCTAAATATCACAAACCAAACCTGCATCGCATCGTGAAGAGAAACCTGAAACAAAAGTAACCTCGAATGGGGTTTTGCAATTCTTGTCTACTTTAACAGCATAAGGTTACTTATGACGAGGCAAGATTATCGCAACACAGTTTTTTTAATCAGAAGCAATACTCAAGGAGAGTTCTTACCATCGCTCCGATTATTTGGTCAGGCAATTATAGAGGATCTCAAATTAACAAAGCTACAACTGCATCCCAATGACTGGACCGTCGCTCTGGAGTCAGACGATATTTCACTCTCCAACAATTGTTGATACTTTACAATACCCAGATGTGGAAAACAGTCGTTTATTGCTTCCATATGTCTTAGGGTACCGTTCCTGCCACAAAAACATTCTGGGTCAAATCCGCAATGGGTCACCCAATTAGCGTGAAGACACACGCACTTCCCTTACTCCGGATCACACAAGTAAACAAAAATCGAGGGAGCACAGAATATTTGAAGGAGTTTTTCGAGCTCTCAATTCTGAACTCTCATTTCCTCTATGATACAGATAAAATTCAAATGTCGATTCGGTTTACGCTTGTTCTGCAGGATATAAAATCTTTAAGATAATTTAATAATAAAAAAAAACAGTTTTAATTGTATTCTATTGAATCAAATGGTTACATGAGACATCGAATTGTGAATGATAGTTTTGTTTTGTTTGTTTTTTTAATGTCAATTCCGGTTTTTTTTATCAGTTTTCATAAAGAAATGCAACTTCAAATTTTCAATGACAAACGTTTATAACCTTAAGCAGACAGTGTTCAAGCATGGCCTTGGCCGTGATGGCTAAAGCAAAATGAAAACTAACGAACATAGGAGCATTCAATGGAAGGTGATTTATGAACACAGCAGTGTATAACGATACCGTTGAAACAAATATGGTTTTATGGACAAAAACATTTTACGAAAAACTCCAAATACAGGAATCATCTTTCGCTTGCTTCCGCTTAAATCTGCCACTCTGAAGAGAAATTGCAGCTAACGGTTTCGTCGAAATTCATTTTTCACTTTTATGTAAGATAATTTAATATCTTCATTAGGGAGTAATTGAGAGCGAGAAGTGAAATGATATATAACAAATACATTTTCTGGAAGAATTGCTAGAATTAAAGAAACGTATAAATTGCAGGAATAATTTTAATTAAGGGACACTCGTTTGTATATAGTGAGAGAGAAACTCTAATTACTCTGCACTGGCTCTGTACAATTTAACTACAGTTTTGTTTCTTGTTTCTGGAGACTACTAGTGGCAGTACACGGACTAACATAACTTTTGACTTTAAGCTATCCAAAGCCATTGAATTTACAAATAAGCCATCGTCCTTATATTCCCAAGAAATCAAACAATTATGCGTTGTTGCATTCTTTCTGAGCAAATATTTCAGTAGTTTACCCTATTTGAACGACGTGACGAGAAAATTAAACAATTGCAGCAGAAAGGTTTCTAAGTATTTATTTGGAAACATCACACATCTCAATTCGAACACAATAAATTAATTACTGCAACCCGATGTACGAAAAGTGACTTCAGCAAACTAGAATATTTATTTAATGGTTTTAAGTTACTAGGTGATATCACAAATCTGTGGTTCAAGCCATAACGCCCTTTTTATCGTGTATACCTTAGAAGAGTTCATAACTTGAGAACTTTTCTCTGAAGAATAATTTATTCACAGAATTTCCAGCAGTTTTTTCAACTCAATAATTTGATGTGACACTAATGATCAGAAACACTGTACACATCATTAGAGTAAGTTTCAACTAAATACTGGAGTTGGTTGTGTGGTAAGTAGCTTGCTCACCAACCACATAGTTCAGAGTTCAGTCCCACTGCGTGACACCTTGGGCAAGTTTCTTCTACTATAGCCTCGGATAGAATAAGTACTAGGCTTACAAAGAATGACTCCAGGGGTCGATTTGTTCGATTAAAGGCAACGCTCTATCATGGCCACAGTCAAATGACTGAAATAAATAAAAGGTAAAAGGTAGTACTCCAGCATGGCCGCAGTCAAATGATTGAAACATGCAAAAGAACGTGTAGTAAGGGCATTAAATGAATTTGACTACAAAACTTCATTTCATTTCCAAAAATCTGGCGAGGCTCTGCGGTAAGAAGTTTGCTTTGCAACCACATAGTTCCGGGTTCAGTCCCACTGCGTGGCAACTTGGGCTAGTATTTTCTACTATAACCTCAGGCCGCCCAGAGTACCGTGTGCATATTTTGTAAATGAAAGGGACCCATCGTGCGTGTGTGTGTATATATATATATACAGATAAGGAAATAACTTTATTCTCAAACGCTGGATAATGCTAAATCACAAGGATGTGAGTTCGAGTCATAAGGCTGGCCGCTGACAGAATCTTTTTTGTAAGGTGTTGATAGTTTATCCTGTTCATGCTATATTATTTGCATTATCCTGCGTTTCACAATAAAATTATTTCCTTGTCTGTATCTTTCAATACATCTCAACACTTCTAAAGCAAACTTTGTTTGTTGACTTTCAACGCAAGTTGAAATTAACATATATATATATATATGTGTGTGTGTGTGTGTGTTTGTGTGTGTGTGTGTGTGTGTGTGTGTATAAATATTTATAATGGTCTAAAATCTACACAGCCTTGGTTTTTTATGTCATTCCGAAAAGTAAATCCTCATATACACACGCTGATATATGACCTACGTTGGACCCCTTATTCGCATAAGCAACGAACCTGGAGTTTAACTATGGTCTATCCATACCACTTAGTCAGCATTATCTGACACCTCTGGGTCTCATTGACACTACTATAGCTCATAATCTCTATATTTATAAATATGTATGTGTGTGAGTGTGTGTGTTATGTGTGTTTGAGAGAGAGGGTGTGTGTGTGTGTGTGTGTGTGTGCGTGTGCGTAAGAAAGAGAAAGAAAGGACAGAACAAGTACTGGGGTCGATTCATTCGACAACAATTCTTGATGCACCATCATGGCCACGCCCAATGACTGAAACAAGTAAATGAATAAAAGAATAAGTTCTAAGTCCTATTCCCATGGCATTCCAATTCACATGTCCTCCCACCGTTGCAGTTACTCCCAAGCAATTTCTAGGTGCACCAAATGTGGACCAATTCCAAATCTGAATAATTAGTTTCTTTTCGTGACGAATGAACGTAGGCGATCCTGTACGGACGATAGTCAAACATTCTTCATTTTGTCTTTTTTTTTTTCGGTGATTTTAAGTTCCCTCGTGTTCAACAATTATTTTCAGAGCTGTTAAAAATATTATAAACACTGTACTACAACCTAATTAATACAGTTTATTTTCTATCCCACAAAACTTAGGTGTTTTCTGAATAGGAATCAAATTCGTAACAGCGAGCCATTGTCTGGTGTTTCTGTGGAACGATTCTGCCATTGTAAAACACATACTAAGAATATGTATTTGGAATTCTAAACGTCACCAGCATGAGAATAATCAGTCTGTCGGCCTCTGCCCCTATGACCAAGTAAATGCAGCCTACGACTGAAGACATTTTGCTTATGTTTAAAAGCGAAAAGTTAGATTTAGTAAAGAGTAGTTTTGAGATATATTCTACAGTCGAGGAAATGAGGAAAAAGTTGGAATGAAGGATGAGAAAGATAACACTAATGTGGAGAATTGGCTTTTCAACTACTGGTAATATTTGCTGAATAAATCGGAAATAAATGCATAATATAATTTCGGGAATAAAATTGGTTTATTCTTTCATCCTCAGATACCAATAAATAACTGAATATACTAAGTCGATAATGTGCATTGGTGAGGGTATTTATAGGAATCGATGTAGGCTTTGATAGCAATAAACACACACATACAAACACACACTCACACACACATAAAAAAAGATAGATAGACAGACAGACAACAGACAGATAGATAGATAGATAGATAGATAGATAGATAGATAGATAGATAGATAGATAGATAGATAGATAGACAGACAGACAGAGAGATGGATGGGTAGACAAATAGATAGATATTGCAGTTGATATATAGTACAGTGGTTATGTACACCTGCATACATATACATGCATTTGTATGCAGGTGTACATATTCTTTTATTCTTTTATTCTTTTTCTTGTTTCAGTCATTTGACCGCAGCCGCTCACGTACATACATACTTCCATAAATATATTTACGTAGGGAGGTGTCTATGTATGTGTGTGTGTGTGTATATATATATATATATATATATATATATATATATATATATAATGAGGGAAAGATGTGTGCTAAAGAAAATAATCTTACATCAGCATAAAAATATAGAGATAACTGTCATTCATACAAACATGACTACACCAATAGAAATATACATACACATTTCGACAAACATAAACATTTACTTCCACGCACAGATAAAGGCATGCAGACTGACAGTCATACATGATGCATAACAAACCGAGGAAAACAAGATTTGAATATTTGCCTTTATGGATCTTTACAAGTTTAATTAAATACAAACATTTTAAAGACTTTGGCGATTGTAGATAAACATCTAGAGAAAAATATATCTAAATTGATTACGAGATAGATCGACACACCCCCGCGCAGACAGATATACGCTAGAATAAATATAATTGAGTGTGTATTATCAAATCAAATATCATGCTTTATCTTTGCAGCAACATTTCTGAAAGATGGATCATTTGGTTTCACGTGAAGAGAACAGAGCCATTAATGACATCAGATTTTGTATTCATAAATAGTTGTAACTAAACAAGACAATTTCAACAGGCCTGTTATTTTCGACACGTCACAAAGATAAACATATTAAGTGACATATCTGCATGTGTGTGGTTGTGTTTGTGTGTCTGCGTCT
>NC_142929.1:3241520-3256520 GCF_046866305.1 Octopus bimaculoides
AGTATAATATTCTTCTCTTGTCAGCATTAACACCGCAGGTAGGACGACTAAGTAGTCAATCGGGGTTATGCGGTTATTCCTCAGGTAAAACATTGCTTATGAGGTTCAATTATTTCCCATCTTAGCATTACTTGGTACTCCTTTTTATAAGACAGACAGACATATAGATAGATAGATAGATAGATAGATAGATAGATAGATAGATAGATAGATAGATAACAGGCCGTCCAAAAGCGGTGGCAGCCGACTTCAATGGGGGAATTTCGGCCGCATATCGTCCCTTGCCAAGGGTCTCGTCCAGAATCATTAGCAAGCCGGACAAATTGTATAGTGGCATTTCGTTCGTCTTTACGTTCTGCGTTCAAATTCCACCGAGGTCACTTTGCCTTTTGTTCTTTCTGGGGTCGGTCAAATAAGTACCAGTTGTATACTGTGGTTAATGTAATCGACTAGACCCTTTCTCGCAAAACGTCAAGCCTTGTGTCTGTAGTAGAAAGGGTTACTATTATCATCACCATCACCATCATCATCATCATCGAAGTGGCGATCGACTTTGCCTTTCACCGTTTCGAGGTGGATAGCATAAAGTACCAGTCTCGTAATGGGGTTGATGTAATCGACTTTTTCCTTCCCTTCGAAATTGCTGGAATTGTGTCAAAATGACGAAGAATTATGATTATGATTATCAAGGGTGCGAACTGACAAAATCATCAGCACGTCTTACGAAATGCTCACCGGGTTTCTTCTGGGTCTTTACGTATTGAGTTCAACTTCCAGTTCCCTGTCAGGTAATAGAGTCGGTGTGTTCGATTAACCCCATCCCCAGACACTGCTGTCCTGGTGCCAAAATTTGAAACCATGGAGATGGCGAGATGGCAGAATCGTTTGCACGCCGTGAAAAATGCTTAATGATATTTCGTTCGTCTGTACGTCCTGAGTTCAAATTCTGCCGAGGTTGGTTTCGTCTTTCATCCTTTCAGGGTCGATGTAATCGACTCATCCCCTTCCCCCTAAAAGCCAGATCTCGTGCCTTAAATAGAAAGGGTTATAACTGTTATTGTCGTTGTTGTTCTTATCTGAAGTAGTAGTAGTAGTAGTAGTAGTAGTAGTAGTAGTAGTAGTAGTAGTAGTAGTAGTAGTAGTAACGGTGGTATATTCCTTGAGCTGGCTAATTGGATCCTTGTTATAAAAGACTATTTGAGGAGGGACGGGTTGTGTAGAGGAGTGCATCAAACACAAGCTGTATCTACACCTCGCACTGGATTTCATTCCGCCATTGACTATCACACTACATTGCTCGCTGTTGTTCTTTCAAACGAAATTCTTTGAAGAATATTAAAGCCTTCACTGAGAATTTATTTAGAAATTCCCACAGGAACATGGTTAATTCTCAACACAATGCTGACGCGAATAATGGATAGAGGTTGGCAGGGACGGGGTGGAGAATGTGATGACGAGTCACGTAATGAGATCGCCTGTGCCACCGTATCTACTAATTAGAGGATCAATGAGCCAGCATTCTTCATTTACATCAATTCTACTTTAGCGAGACGGTGATTGAACAGCCAACCTATATTTCTTCAGCTCTGATAAATCACACGCTGTTACTGAGCGAAGTGTTGTGGTAAGCATCTTATCTCCACCTAAGAAATGTTTATTCAACAAAAATGTTTAAACAATTCCACAAGAAAGAACTATGAAATGTGCGCGCTATTATCATACCGAAACGTTGAGGAAGATTCTAATTCAGTATTGCAAGATGGCCGACGAAGTGTTCATAAATTATACATTCAGATGCATTCACCAATACGTCAGTATGCTTTCCTCGCCTCACGGAGATCAAACACACACATACAGACGTGTGTATGTGTGTTTCTATATGTGTAATGGTGACGGCCATTCCAATCGATTTTGTTTTTAATAATAATCATGATGTTTTCAAATTTTGGCACAAGGCTAGCAATTTCGAGGAAGTGGGGAAGCCGATTACATTGGCCCCAGAGCTCAACTGGTACTTATTTTATCGACCCCGAAAGGATGAAAGGTAAAGTCCGCTACGGCGAAATTTGAACTCAGAACGTAAAGACGGGCAAAATGCCGCCACGCATTTTGCCCAGCACGCTAACGATCCAGCCAGCTTAATAATAATAACAATAATAAAATCGAAATAAAGACAACAACAACAACAACAACAACAACAACAATAATAATAATACAGAAAATTGCACTACTGGGCACTGCACACATCCTACGCAAAACACTTTCAATACAGTAACCATAAGAGCACCACAGCAAACCACAGCACATACCCAAGGCACACAGAGCTGCGCTCGGTAGTGAAGTGAAAGCACGTTATAAAAATAAAACTACTGAACAACAATAATGATAATAATAATGATAATAATAATAATAATAATAATAATAATAATAATAATAATAATAATAATAATAATAATAATAATAATAATAATAATAATAATAATAATAATAATAATAATAATAATAATGAAGTGGGGAATATCAAGGTTGTGGTCAATGAAGAGAGTAGACGTGATAGCAATAGTAATTGGTGCAGTTGGAAGTATCAGAACTCAGCTATCAACATGGCTGGAAAAGATTGGTACAAATGTGAAAGTAGAACACCTACAAAAATCAGCATCGCTTGCAACTGCAAGAAATCTTCGCAGGGTTCTTGAACCATAACCAGTAAACAAGTGTCACTTTAGTCTGCTGGATGTGGACAGTTGACACTTTCCATCATGCCAAGCAAAATAAGTTGTGAGTTTTCATATAATAATAATAATAATAATAACTATTATTATTATTATTATAAAGATTAAAACAATACCTGTTGTGGTAGTTGTCCTAGGAATGATAGGAAAAAGGGCTGGTTGCTACCTACCCCAGATACCAGGAAATCCCAAAATGGAAGAAATTCAGAAAATGGAAGAATGTTATTTTCTCGAACGAGTCATCCATTACCTTATTTCCGAGCACCGGCCGAGTGTGCGTGTAGAGACAGCCAAGAGAAGCATTTACCCCAGACTGCCTTCTTCCAACTGCTAAACATGCAGGAGGATCGGTGGTGATCTGGGGTGGGGGGCTATATCTTGGAAATCCGCCGGCCCAATGGTTTCTCTTCACGGCGGAATTAATAGTCAAGACTATTTAAGCATTTTATCTGATCAAATTCATCCTATGTTTGTGGAACTGTTTCCGGAGGGAAACACAATCTTTGAGGATGATAATGCCCCAGGTCACACAGCTAAAGTTGTTACTGAATGGCACGAGGAACATTCTAGTGAAGTTAAACATCTTATCTGGCCACCACAGGCCCCAGATCTCAATATTATTGAACATTTATGGTGCATTTTAGAAAAAACAAGTAAGGCGTCGTTATCCTTCACCATCATCACTAGAAGAACTGGAGACTGTTTTAGCTGAAGAATGGACAAAATTCTTTTGGAAACAATTCAAACTTTGTACGAGTCCATACCTTGTAGAATTCAAGCTGTAATTACTGCCAAAGGCGGTCCTACCCCATATTAAAATTAATTTGTTGGAAATTTTAAGGTGCTTCCATTACTTTGTACAACCCCTGTATATAGTTGAAATGTACAGAAAAACAAAAGACGAAGACAGGTATATAAACAGCAAACAGGTGTATTAGTTTGACACTCGGGTAGGTGAGAAAGTTTTTTATGTTTCGAGCCTACGCTCTTCAACAGAAAGGAACACAATAAAATAAACAGAGAGGGAATAAAAAAACTTGTGGAGTTAGCGGTCAATCATGACGATTATATTCACAAATGCCAAGCTTCTTTCAGTTTCCGAATAACAATTCTGTTTGTAAGGCTTTGATAGGCACAAGGCTATACCCGAAAACACTTGCCCAAGGTTCCACTCAGTAGGACGAAACCCTGAATCATGTGATTGGGAAGCAAATTTCTTGCCGCACTGCCACGCTGCTATATATATATATATATATATATATATATATAACGAGAAGAATTTTTTTCGAATAATGATATGAATTCTTATGTTTTGTAACATTGTAAATGTGTGAAAAGTAGTAAGAAAATAAAAAGGAATATTTTTGTTTTATATATTATATGATATTACATCATAATATCTGTTAGTAGGGTCATAGGAAGCATTGCGTCATGCATTTCTCTTGATCATTATAAAAGAGATTATTTCTAATAATTATTATTAAAGCTACAGATTATATGATTTTATAATGGCAATTTTCAAATAAATATAGTTTGTTTTTAGTTCTCCTCTAAATGTAAAAAGCATCTGCAACTATTGAGACAACGATATTACCGTGAACCCAAACTGGAACAGTATTTGTATTGAGCTAATTGGAATATTGTTATAAAATACAATTTTCAGATTTACGAGTATACAGGAGAAACAGAAGTGATCAAAGGGACAATATGGAACAACTAAATCTCATATAATAATATTGTTGCGAAACATTTGTGTCATATTTCATTATATTATGCTTTTGAAGAACGACTAAAGTGCCGTTGAAAATTTATTACAAATTTCCCCCGGGCACAGAATAAACATGCAAAAACAAAAAAGAATCGTGACATATACATGGTGTATATGTGTGGGAGTGGGTGCATGTATGGATGGATATATATATACCCACGCACATACACACACACACTCAGACACATAAGCACACACACACACATACATGTATATATATATATATATATATATATATATATATATATATATTCAATTTTATATGTGTATAATAATTTGTATTCTTATATGTGTGTATATGTGTGTGTGTGTGTTTGTATGTGTATGAATATATATATATATATATATATATATATATTGTATGTATGTTTATATGCACAACTATGTACAAATAAATCAATAAATCTGCATATTCATTACGTATGGATGCACATATGTGCGCGGGTGTGTGTGCATGTATATATATATGTTTATATATACACACGCACACTTATATGTTTATATACACACGCATACATATATGTTTACTTATGTATATAAATATATATATGCCTGTATGTGTGTATATGCGTGTGTGTGTGTGTGTGTGTAGGCTAGAAATGGACATTAACAGAGACATTCAAGTTATGTTTTAGCTAAGCAATATTTAATTATTGAGAGTACTTCTCCTTAGCAACTCAGCAGATAGCTGGTACAATTATTTTATCCATTTCAGAATTAAATTAACAGGAATTATGGTCTTTGTATACGGTATAAAATGGACATGTTACATTTATCTCAAGTAAACAGGTGTTTCGCTGAATAGTCACTTTGTCAGCCACTGTTGAACTAAAGACTGATATTCATTTTGCTACATAATTTATGTTGCGTTTACTGGCTTCAAGATTTTAATATCGTATTTCGTATATTTCTCAGTCTAGATTGACCAAAAGAACGATGTTGTCAATACATATATTAGTGAAAATTTTTACCTGTCAACTATTGAGATGAGTTTTTTTTATTTTCTCTACAGGTAAAAGTTTGAGGTGTATATATATGTCTGTGTACATTGATGTATGTATGTGCGTGTATGTATGTATGTAAGTATGTATGTGTGTATATATGTATATATGCATGTATTTGCGTGTATGTATTTTTTATATCCTTGTATTGGATATATAATATAACGGAGCAGGGGAAAAGGAAGAATATACACGACGCACTATAATTACTATTGCACGGGACTCAATGCTCTTTATGAAAGGTTTACGTTGAACTGCTACCAACACGAACTGCCAATCGCTCACATTTCTTTACTTTTTAATAATGATCCAGTCTATCGTTTAGTTACTTGAGGGGTGGTCGGAATCCTTCCACAACATCTAACCTTTTTAGAATCAAAAGCCTCTCACTTCTCCCTTTTGGAGAATTGAACTCCGCTCCGAGTTTTAATATCTCTAACACATAGGGTTCTATTCCAGTGGGGAAAAGTTAGCACACACTCTGATTTCATTATTCCTTTTCTTAACGAACACAGTTGATGATGCCCATTCAGAGTATTCCACTTTTTGGATAATTCCATTTTTTCTAGTCTCTCTAACTATAAGGTTTATCTGTTCTAACGCTGTATGATTTAACACAAAAACTTTAGGCTTTAAGGTTTTTTCACGAAATGAATTGTCACTTATCAATTCAACCTTAAAATATAATTTTTTTTTCCTGAAACACCACGGACAATTTTCGAGGTTCCATTTAAGTTAGGTCTTCCGATCTTTTTCCATGTATCTGTATTTATTATCGAGATGTCAGTGCCTGTATCCAATTCTAATTCTACGTTGGTGTTATTAATTTTTGCATACACAAATTTTCTCTGAGGCTCGTTCGTATTTTTGTCACCGATAATTCGTCTACGTGAATTTTTTCTGTTAAACCGTTTATTATGTTCTGTTCTATAATGCAACTTTTTGTGGCCTATTCTACCACATTTGTAGCATTTTATATTTTTAAACGGACAGTTCTTTCTAAAATGTAGACCACTGCACCATAACATGAATTCAGTCTTGATATTTTTTCTGTATTTTCTTATTCGCTACCGGTCGACACGTTTGAATCTGAGAACAATCTTTCTCTTCAAATTTATTTCCGTCATGTCGTAGATTAATAATCCTCTGACATTCTTCTGCTACTGCTTGTACAGTTAAATTTTGGTCCTGTTCTAATTTTGTTAACATCCGGAAACGTATATCTGCATCTTTGCTTACAGTAAGCCCTTGAAAAAAGAATTAAAGACTCGAACATGTCCGGAGTCAACTAATTCAATTCGAATTTCTCACACTTTCTGTTAAACACTCCGGCATAGGTGACGAAATTTTCATCATCTTTTTTTACCAAAATTAAACATTATCAGTGAGTATTTAACAGAGAACTTCTTTCATTGAAGATTTTCGATAAAATATTGTTTCATCGAAACAAATCTCACCTGGCTTCCTCGGCAGAATATAATTATTATGTTTTCCGTGTTCGTCAGGGAATAACTTTCTTAAAAGTAGTCGTACTTTTCTTTCGTCGGACCAACTTTCACACTATTCTTTGAAGATTTATAAATATCTACGAAAATATGCAGAGAAGGTAATCCCGTCTTCAGGATTATAGCTGAATTCCTCAACTGAGTTTACTACGCTGTCTTGCTAGTACGAACCTGAAGTATTTTCAGACTCCATCAACATTAATTCCAGCAACTGTTGGTTTTGTTTTTGTTGTTGTAGTTACTGCCGCTGCAATTGTTGTTATAACTGTTGTTGCTGCTGCTGTTGCTCTTGCAAATGTACAACTGTGGCCAATAAGTCTTCCATGTTAAAACGATATTTTTTCTTTAGTTTCGTACCAAAAAATCAAAAAATTTTAAACGTCCAACGCACGTTTCGAAGAACGCGTCGCCACTTTTATATCTTTGTATTGGAAATATAATGTAACGAAGCAGAGGGAAGAAATCATATACACGATGCACTACTATTTCTATTACACGAGACCCAATGCTCCATATCAAAGGCTCACAGTGAACTCCTATCAAGATGAACTGCCAATCGCTCACAGTTCTTCGTTTTATAACAATGAGTCAGTCCACCTATAAGTCACTTGAGGGGTGGTCGGAATCCTTCCACAGCAGTATGTAAGTATTTATGTATGTGAACATCGTCCACGGAAGCTCAACATGCGGACACTTACGTGAATCAATGAATCGGGCATTGCGCTGGCCACCAAGTTGAAGGCGTATCATGCAGTTGTACGCCTGTGAGACTTGGGCAGTTAATGAACTCCACGCCAAAAAGCTAAACTGTTTCTGCACAAACTGCCAGAGAAAATTGGTGAAAATCACCTAGCAAAGCATGGTCCCAGACACGGAGATCTTCTCTCGAGCTGTCTGCGAAATAGCTATGCGTTGCCGAGGAGAGCACAAGCCAGGTGTGCAGGCCATCTTCTTCAAACACCTGACGCACCACTCACCAAGAGACTGCTTTACAATGAACTGGCGGAAATGAAACGCACGCAAGTGCCTTAAGGATATACTCAAAGCCTCACTGATGCACTTTGAGATCAACCCTGACACCGAGGAAACGCAAGCACAAGACCGCCTTGCCTAGCAAATTTGCGCCAACAGAGGCACCGACTCCTACGAACAAAACAAGGATTGCAGGAACACAAAGAATACGTGAGCTGCGCAAGTCCAGCAACTCCTAGTCTTCAGTCCCAGCAGATTATCAATGCCCAACTTGCGGCCGAGTCTTCTGAGCACGTATCCGACTGATCGGCCACAACTAGATACACCATGCCCTGTCTTCTTCACCCATGCGATATCCCTGGTCATCGTCCATAGCGACAGAGGAACTAACGATGTATGTATGCGTAGATAAATTCCTGCATACATCTCATATATCCTCACTTATGCAAATGCAAGCACAATGTAAACACACTCACGTACGTGATTGGTTAATTTAATCATGTGCGTGTATATGTATGTGTGTGTGAGTATAAGTATGTGCATTTGTACATATGAATGCATGCATGTGTGTGTGTATTTATGAATACCTATAAATATATTCGTCTACATATTTGGCTTTTTACTCACATACATTGGCATAAAATGAAAGAAAAAGACTGATAGAGAAACCAAGCGAGGCAAAGTGAATGAAGGAAGGAATCACGCACACTGTGTATTTTTTTGCTATTTACTACTTTGGTAATAAAAACCAAAATTTCAGAACGTGATACATGCATGAATAAATATGAAATATTCAAGTATTTTGTTGGTGTATCATATTTCCACAGAATTCTATTCTATATCTTTATTCTACTCTAATGGATTTGTGGAGGCGCCGTTGGATAGCATTAAGCTCTTGGCGTCAACAACTTAATTTAGATTGCATTCTTGCTGAAACCAGCATACATAATTCCTATTTCTCATCATGCATGCCATTTCAAGCGTAGTCAGTTCCATAACTCGAAGAAAGATCGACTCTACTGAGTTTATTTGACTTTGACAGTTTGTAGAAATGTAGAAATCTGCAAATAGTGACCGATTGGTCCAACGAAAATTATACTGCACATTTTCCTTTCATAATATGGTTATCTACGGAAATATATTTAAGCATATTTTCTATTATTGAATACAGTGTTTGAATTTCACAAGATTTACAAGCAAATCATTACCCTTTTTTATAGTCACAAAGCCCTAAAATTTGTAAGAGTGGGGGCAACTCTTTTTCATCGACCCCGCTACTTCAGTTATAGTTATTTATCGATGAAAGGCAAATCGACCGCAGTGGAATTTGAACTCTCGACTCAGTCCGAAGAATTTCCGCTAAAGCATTTTTTTCCGGAGTGCTAACGATTTTGCGAGTTGATCGCCTTTAGTAAAATATTAACTCTGGCAAACTTTAATGGGTGATGTGAACTTCCTTTCTTGTGATTTCAAATTCCTCGAAGGTCACTTTTAGCAGTCATTCATTTGAGATCCATAAAAATACAGACTCGGCAATCCAGGGCAATGGATTGATAGAATTGTTTCAGTGAAGATTCTTTGTGATATCTGCTCTGATTCTATATGACCTGATAGTGACACATAGAGCCACATTGTTGCAATGGTGTTTTCCTTTGAGAAATATATGTGGCTTGGAGAGGAGATGCTTACATGCCGAAGCCGGCTTCTTGATCCCGAGCAGATACCTGCTCCAGAAAGGTAACGAGGAACCACTTACTATCGACTTAATAACGTAATATGATGCACGTCCCTTGTAACGTACTTTTAATAGATGCCTTCTGCTTATAATGGAAATAATATTTTAAGAAATAAGTGATGAGAAACATATTATCTTCTGTAAAATTAATGTGACTCTAGAGTAAGAAGTTTATGTTCGAGGTTCAGTCCCACTGCGTGGACAAGAGTCTTCTAGTATAGTCTCAGGCTGACCAAAAGCTTTGTGAGTGGATTTCGTAGCTGGAAACTGAAAGACGAGCATCGTACGTAGGTGTGAGTGTGTGTGTGTGTGTGTGTGTGTGTGTGTGTGTGACTTTGAGAACGTCTTTGTCACCCAACATCGCTTGATAACCTGTGTGTATTAGTCCCCGTAACCCAGCGGTCCGAGCAAAAAATAGATGGAATAAGTACTATGCTTTAAAAGAATAAGTACTTGGGTAGATTCGCTCGACTAAAATTTTTCATGGAGATGCCCCAGCATGGCCACAGTCAAATGACTGGAACAACTGTAAGATATATACATTTATATATATACACGCATGTGTGTATATATGTATACACACACACACACACACACACACACACATATATATATATATATATATATATATATATATATATATATATATATATATATAGACGTTTAGATAGAATTTGCAATATCCTAATATTCTTTCAATTTAAAATTAATAATCGATGTCCCCTAATCAGCAAAAGAACCAATAACGTTTTTTTTTTCTTTCTTTTGTTAATATCTTGTAATCCTGCTTCAATGGCATTAATAATTTTAAAAATAGGTATTGTTTATGAAGTAAATTGCTGTCTTCTCGATAAATATATTGTCTCCCACATGAAACCTCTGTAATAATAACACATTTTAGATAATATAATATCGCAATATGTAAAGTAATATATGCTATTTTAGCATTTGTTTGGTTTCTTTCTATTAGATGTATTACAAACATCCATTATCTTGAGAGGAGGTGTTTTTCAAATAGTTTTTCTATAATATACGCATTTAATTATGCTTTTGTCTTTTTTATCTTTCATTTTTCCATGTGATTATATGGAATCTACATACATGAGAACACACCGACACGCACACACAAGCGCATACGTATATATGTGTGTGTGTGTGTGTGCGTGTGTATCTATATATCTATGCGTGTATCTCTTTATTTATATATATATGAGGAAAATAAGACAAGGTAGAAAATACTAAAATGATTTTATCATGAAGAACATTTTAGTACCGGTTTCAGTCTTTGCGACTTTTTCAAGCCTGAAAAACAATTAAATCGTGGGAAAATTAAATGAAATGTTTTTTTTTTTTAATATATTTCCATAGTTTTCAAATACAAGGGACATTTTCTTTTTCTAAGTCTGTCTTTTGTCTCTCATTTTTACTCTGGTGGGTTCTAGGTAGTTAGCAGCAGCTAATTTGATATGAATTCTTGCCTTTGATTGTCTAAGCAGCAGTAGCAGTAGAGAAAGAGAAAGAAGAAGAAGGCGAAGAAGAAGAAGAAGAAGAAGAAGAAGAAGAAGAAGAAGAAGAAGAAGAAGAAGAAGAAGAAGAAGAAGAAGAAGAAGAAGAATGCGGGAGTAGTATGATAGTAGCAGGGTGTTGGTGGAATCCTCTTAAATGGTCAAGTAAGCTAAAAGTGACCCGTTGTGGTTGGAATTGTTCTGAATAAACTTATGTCAAGTGACTGTTTTAAATATATCGTTTTTAATATTTTCGTGTGTTATGCTAAGGCTCTGGTGATAGTGTTATTTGTGATGGATGCATTCAAAAAGGGTTTATATTTTGTGATAAAAAAATGACTCTTTATTAATGCGCTGACTTCAGTTGTATCGTCCCCGAATTGACAGAGGGGAAAAATTCTGAAGCTGGGTTGTTTGTTATTGGCGCAAATATCGATGTGTTCGCTGGATGCTATTTTTCTGTATTTCGGAATTTTGATCTGGGATATCTGCAGAGCCATCCTTTGACGTAGGCTGTTTTTGGTTTGGCCTATGTATTGATCACGACACCCAGTGCAGGTTAATGTACATATCAGGTTCTCCGAAGCATATGTGAAGTTGCTTTCCACTGTGAAACGTTGAAAGAAAACTCTGATCCCTCAATTAAATTGTCGCCTATACCACAATTGGGTCTTCCGCATTTTTTTACTGATGGTTTCAGTATTCGGGCTTGTGTTAGGAGACTTTTCATAGATTTGGGCTGTCGTTTGCTCTTTATGATGGTGTGCGTTTGAAGGATTCAATTCATTCTGTGGTCTCTTTTTAGTAGGGGAATGCTTTAGAGGATGGTGTCGAAGGCTTCATTGTTAAGAGGGTTGTTTGTGGATATGTATGGTAGGGCTTTTGGTTGTAAATCCTTCTTTAATTTGGGATGTCTGAGTTCGTGGATGTTGAGTTGCAGGACACGTTCAAAGCATATTAATTAGGGATGACGGGTAGTTCCTGGTAATAAGTGTATCCTTTAGTTCATGCAGTCGTGTGTCCCTGGCGCTTGTATTAGAAACTATAATACAAATCCTTTTTTGCTAGGTTGAAGGGGATATTCATTCTGGTGTGTCTGTGGTGGCATGAGTTGAACGGTAGATATTGCTTGGAGCACGTGGGCTTATGGTATAGATCTGTTTCTATTTCGTTGTTAGATTTCTTAATGAGGATGTCGAGGAAGAGAAGTTGTTGATGTCTATATCCCACCGTGAATTGAATGCTTACGTCAACTCCATTTATATGTGCATGAAATTCTTTAAATCTTTCTATACTTTCATGGCAAAGAATGAAACAGTCATCCAGATACCTCTTCCAGTTATTTTCTATGTAGAGAGAGTATGGGTTGCCGTATTTTTCTAGTACCTTACGACAAAGACTGATTTCTAGATATATGTGTGTGTGTATATATGTATATATGTATATATATATTTATATATATATATATATATTTATATATATATATATATTCTGTTATTCTTTTATACGTTTCAGTCATTTGACTGCGGCCATGATGGAGCACCGTCTTGTAGTCGAACAAATCTACCCCAAGATTATTCTTCGTAAACCTAGTATTTATCTTATTAGTTTCTTTTGACGAACCGCTAAGTTACATGGACGTAAACACGACAACATTGGTTATCAAGCAATGATGGGGAGAGAAACATACACACACATACGCACACACACACATACAAACACACACACACACACACACACACACACACACACACACACACACACACACACACACACACACACACACACACATATATATATATATATATATATATATATATGTTAATTCTCTAAATGAAGTATTAACAGTAGCTGCACGATAAAGTGTAGTATATTGCCACTTAAGTGTGGCTGACCACTAGGGGTGGATGTTACTGTTGCTTTTAGCCCCAGGAGGACATCTCCTCCAGCTGGCTTATCGACACACTACTGTGTCCTGTTTGCCAAGGGAAGTTATCCCTTGGCATGATGGGAGGGATAACTTCCCTTGGCAAACAGGACACAGTAGTGTGTCAATAAGCCAGCTGGAGGAGATGTCCTCCTGGGGCTAAAAGCAACAGTAACATCCACCCCTAGGGGTCAGCCACACTTAAGTGGCAATATACTACACTATATATATATATATATATATATATACATATATATATATATATATATATATATATATACATATATACATATATGTATGTATGTATGTATGTATGTATGTATGTATATATATATATATATATATATATATATATATATATATATATATATATATATATATATATATATACATATATATATAGTTGAAATTTACAGAAAACACAAAAGACGAAGCTAGGTGTATGAACAACAAACAGGTGTATTAGTTTAACGCTCAGGAAGGTGAGAAAGTCTTTTACATTTCGAGCCTGCGTTCTTCAGCAGAAGGAAACGCGAGAAAATTCTTATTTAAATGTTAAAATAGAAACTCAAACAACAAACGCATCAAATAAATTAATGCATCTCTACTGGCGTGAAAGCTAACCGGTAAAATATTTGACAACAAAGCAGTGATCAGTGCACTAGGGGCATAGATGCCTAACGGCAAAACACGCCTTTGCTATAACAGTTTACATGAATTCAAATAGTATATTAGAACTCAGATGGCAAATCTCTTCAATTTTTGAGTCCCTACAGAACTGAATGATTTTGAGGAATTCCCTCGTGATTCATCCCCGTCTAAGTTATGCAGAAAAATCCACAACTGGCTTGAACAACTGTTTGTGTCTTCAAGATCTACAGGTACGAGGAGGTTCATGTTTTCCTTATTGTAACTGACACTTTCCAGATAAACTGTCCCAATTCATGACATTGCTACCTTAATACTGAACTACTAGATGTATGCAATTTGAACAGAATTCTTTTCCTGAACGAACTTCGCTGCGCAGAGTCGAAGGAATTTAAATCTCACTTATCCGCTGATTCTCCCATTTTAAAACGTTCGGTTCTTTGATTGCGAGGACGTTGTCTAATTTTTCACAGTGACATTTGTGTAAAATATATCCTCAAACTAAAACTTTAGTCGAATTTTAATGGTAAACACCAAGTTTCATCTGGTATTTCAGTCGAGCATCATTCAAAAAAGTCGAATGTACTTCTATGTTCTTCATTGACAAAAAGTGAATGCATTATTCTAATCGAGGGCTGGGAGGACTTCATTAAGCATGGTGAAAAACAACTACAAAGGATCGAATTTCGCAACCAATGGACAAAAGAGTTCATTTCAGCTGACATAGACAATTATCTCTGATAATGAGTTTTTGTTTTTGTTTATCCATCACAACAGATCTTAGGATGATATAATAAAATAATTATTAATAGTATTTCTTAATTAGATAGAGTATAACATCTAATATTGAAATTAAAGTACTTTTATTAGCATGTTTTTAAATTAAATGACATTCATACTTGTGGCTTTATTAATTCTGTCAATAATTATATTATGCCAATTAAAATTTTCATGTTTAAACTGATATCATTTAAAATTCGAAAAAGTAATTCTGTTAATTGATACGTAGTTTGAATTGTAATTGATTAAATAAACGGAAATATCTTTTAATTATTGGTATACTCTTATATTTAAAATTGACATGACTGTACGTGTGTTTGTGTGTGTACGAGATTACTGGCAAACGTGTAGATTGAAACTTACACACACATAACACTTATGTTATCATTCACATATCCTTTAAGGATTTATATCGGTTGTCGCTGCT
>NC_142929.1:3261520-3264020 GCF_046866305.1 Octopus bimaculoides
AGAAGGAGAAGAAAAAGAAGAAGAAGAAGAAGAAGAAGAAGAAGAAGAAGGTGGTGGTGGTGGTGGTGGTGGTGGTGGTGGTGTGGTTGTTGTTGTTGGTGATGATGATCATGATGAGGATGAGAAGGAGATGGAGAGAAGAAAATTGGGTAATGTTTCAGAAAAAGAAAAGAGTTGAAAGGGTGAAAGTGGAGAGAAAATGCAGGAAAATCGCAGCTCTATAAAAATAATAACAATTATCAACAATAATTACAGCTACGACAACAATAGATAATCGCAAGAACACTCAACTCTTGATAAATTTCCAACCATTCTAAAACCGCCATTGAATTATAACAGTCGAATTTTATAAAGATAATTTAATTATTGTCCAAATTTCGTTTCTGGAGGTTTTTGCTTGAATTCTGCTTTGCAAAAAAAAAAAAATAATAATAAAATAAAATAAAATCCAAAGGAAAAATGTTATTAAATGATGAGTAGAGCTGTTCGCTTTTCTTTTTTCACAGTCGTTGTTTCGTAGTTTCTAGAAATATTCTTCATTTTATCTGGTTATGTTAACCATTTGTTAATTTATCGCATACCGGGTTAGTTTGTTTATTTGTTTGTTCGCGAGTTTGTTTATTTGTTTGTTTTGTGCTGGTGACTTGTTAACAGAGTTACGGACATGAATAATATTTCAATGTTGAGTGTAATTTCTGACATGAAAACGTTTTCATTTTATAACCTACGTATGTGCAGAGTTACGTCTAAATATAAACACATACGTCTTTTAGATGTGTTCATGTGTGTATACATATATGTGTGTCTGTGTGTGTGTGTACAAATATACACACACACACACATAAACACACACACACACATACGCACACGCACACACACACATGCACGCACATATATATATAATGCGTTTGTGATAGCGTATGTATATAATTAGTATATACATGTAAATGTAATTAAAATGAACTTACAACAGACAGAGCGACAGACAGACATAGATAGATCGAGAGAGAGAGCGAGAGAGAGAAATTGGTTGATAGATTGATAGATTGATTGATTGAGTGAGTGAGTGATTGAATAAATGACTGATATAATTATGTTCATATTTAGCACTATATGTCTTTATTGCCTACAGGGGGCTAAACATAGAGGGGACAAACAAAGACAGACAAAGGGATGAAGTCGATTACATTCGACCCCAGTGCATAGCTGGTACTTATTTAATCGACCCCCGAAAGGATGAAAGGCAAAATCGACCTCGGTGGAATTTGAAATCAGAACGTAACGGCAGACGAAATACCACTAAGCATTTCGCCCGCTGTACTAAGGTTTCTGACACCTCGCCGCCTTCTAATATCGATTTTATTACTAATATCGATCACACAGTCATTACTCCTTACACACATACACACACACATTCACACACATGTGTGTGTGTGTATGTGCGTGTGTGTATGTGCGTGTGTGTATGTGCGCGCGCGCGTAGGTGTGTATTTCAGAAATCCTGTTAATTTGCTTTTTAACTCTTAATTCTATACCGTCCATAATTAGTACCGTAATATATTTTTATGCGTTTACTATGAGAGTCAAATCTTGTATTTAGTTTTGCCCGTTTCCCCATTAATTTATATATTTGCCTTCGTCTTTATTTTTTACTATCTTCCTAAGTATATGATTCTGTGTAATTTCTTTCTTTATTCCTCCACGTTCCTTTGACATTTCTCTACCGTCATGTTTATACTTACATTCTTAGTAAACAGCTGTACCATTTGCAATACAATATTTCCCTGGTTAACATTTTTGCATAATGCTTTCTATAATTTATGTAGAAGTGACGTTTTCTACTGCATTTATATTTGTATTAACTGTTTGCTTGTTTTTTACAGAATAGTCAGATAAGTTTGTCCCAAGCAGAACGAATGCATCAAGACGAAATGTCGTTAGAATATGACTTAACGCATAAAGATTCTTGCGTTTCTTTCTACCTGTAACATTTCAACATGTTCTATAAGTCATAGGTCACAGTCTGCATGATATAATTAGATATGGCTGTTGCTACATTCCATAAGGATAGCATCAAAAGAATTCATGAATGCGTAGACACCGCCAATAGAAGCTTTTTACTTATAGAATTAACCATGCATCGCTTATGTTTTTTCTTCCTTCTATCATTTTGATTCCAGCCCTTCAAAAACTCAGCCGAAAATCAGTGGAAGCAAAAGTTCAATCAAAATATTTCGCCATTTGTCGCACGTTCGGAAGAATTTGCAGGTGTGGCCGTGTGGAAAGAAGCTTGTTTCCAACCACATGGTTGGTCGTTTATTCTCACTGCGTAGCACTTTCGGCAAGTGTTTTCTACAATAGCCTCGGGCCGACGAAAGACTTGTGACAGAGTTTGGTAGACAAAATCTGAAAGAAGCGAATCGTATATATGTTATCTATGTATGTGTGTCTTTGTGTCTGTGTTTGTACCCCTACACCGCTTGACAACTGGTGTGGTATG